>NC_057798.1:465993541-466008797 GCF_018294505.1 Triticum aestivum | reverse complement strand
TTTCTGCTAGGTGAATGTGATCGGACCCTTCCCCCTCTATGCTATACTCAACCCAATCTATTCACAAATTCTTCATATGCGTTCTATTTGAAACTCGTTCAAAATCTTCACTCTGTCCTTGTCAGCTGAAGAAATTGCGAACGAAACTTTAAAACAAATCTTATCCAAACTTTCGGTTTTGCCGCTCAAACCGTTCCGCATCCCATGATGCATTATTTTACTCACCCACGATCGTACACGATCTCCACTACACAGTACATGGGTGACACATGTCGTGAGAAGGTGAATGGTCAGGGGCACGTTCGTCCTAAATCTTCGGGCGAACAGTTTTTCACTGCCTCTATAAATACCCCTCTCTCCATCCTCACTTCTTTTACTCCACTCGACCTCTCTCTCCCGCTCGAGCTCCTAAAACCCTAGCGCCGCCGCTACTCCATCGTCGCCGGTGAGGAAGAGCTTCGCTGCCTCGACCTCGTCGCCGTCGTACTCATGCCGACCACGGAAATCTTCACTCCGCCGCCGCCGTAGCTGTCTTCCTCTGCCAAGTTAAGGCGTGGGAGATCTAACCTGACAAGCTTCACATCTGTTCTTCTCAGTTCGTCGTGTTCTTCACTTCGGGTAATTAAAAGTTACTTTTATTACTCACATTGATTCTCAAACTTTCCTGAAAATCTTCAAAGGTGTTTATTCTTCAAATCTTCACACATATGAACACCACACATCATATGATCTTGAACTGTTTCTCTAAGCAATCATTTTCTTCAAGATTCCCTAATTGTGTGGATCTTTGATCTGTACAACTCTGGAACCTAAGACAAGAACGCTTAGTGAAATTCCTCAAGGTTCATCTGGTCAAATTCCTCAAAACTTGTTCTTTTCGAAAAACCTTCTCAGAACGCATATGACCTCTTCGAATTCCTCGCACATGTACTCTGTTCACAGGTACTCATGTCTGCTACTGAATCACTAGGTTCTCATCAAATTAACTCATTTGCAGCGTTCCTCGAAGAAAAACTGCATACTTCTTCAGAGAACTCGATTGTTCAAATTCCTCAACTGAAGAATATGGCAGACGGTAAGAAGCCGCGGAAAGGAGGAAAGAAACCTGAGGTTTTGACTGTGTTTGAAATCCCTAAGGAAATTTATGCTGACTATTGCACACCTGATGAAGCAAAATTTGGCAAAGAAAACAAAAATCAGCGCAAGGTGCGCATTCACAGGATTGAACGGAGATGGGCAAAGGAATGGAGGGAATACAGATATGTGACTCCAAAGTACATGAAGAAATTCGCCCTCAATCCTCCATGCCCAAGAGCTCCATTGGCACCTGGCCAAGTAGCTGACCCCACAAGCATCAAACATGGTGAGGACTTTCCTGAAGAATGGGCTAAGCGCCAAGCTAAATTGGCAAGACAAGCCAAGGAGGCAGTGAAGAAATTCAATGAGGATTCTGCCACTGCTACTGCTACTGAGGCCTCGGTCAAACCGAGGAAATCCATGCCAAAGAAGCCTGCTCGTAAGCCAAGTGCTTCACCAACAGTGCCCTCACGGCAAATTCCTCACACTGCTACAGCTCCACCAAAGTCCTCAACAGCTCCTTCAAAATCCTCAGCTCCTGTGCATCTGGCTACATGTCAAAGGACTGCTGGTTTCTCGATTGCCTCTGGTGTCTCAGCAAGTTCCTCAGCTGCACCAATTTCCTCATCAGGCCCCACACTGTTGAAGACCAAAGCAACAGCTGGACGAGGTCCTCGGCCAAGTCCAAAGAAGAAACAGGTCGCATTCCATGTGCCTTCTGATGATGAAGCTTCTGATGATGAACTTGCAGAAATCATCAGAGACAGACAGGTGAAGGCCGCTAGAGCCAAAGGCACATCTGTGCCACTGCTATTGGATTCGAGGAAAATCCTCGATTATATTGATCTCTGGCACAAGGATCCAAACACCCCAATGCCTGATTTTCATCTGACCCCTGGACAAAGTCATATGTTGACCCATTTCATCACTGAAGAGAAATGGAAGTTTGAAAAGGCAAGAGAGATCAAGAAAGCTCAATACAGAAAGGAGAAGTTCCTGAAGAAAAACGTTGTCAGAATGACACCTGAGGAACTTCTCAAGGTCCAGACTGAAATTCAAGGCCTCAACAAAAACTTCGATGCTTATTATGCTGATTGGCAAGGGGCCAAAGTCAGATTCGTCAACCTGACGAAGAAATTCACCAATGTTGCTGCCCCAACGCAACATGAAATTCCTCAGGCTGGAGCCTCAGCTCAGCCGACTGAAGAACATGCCAGCACCGCTGATGAAGTTCAGGCTGCTGATGAAATGCCAGTTCCAGGGCTGATGATCTCATTCCAGCCGCTGAAGAAATTGCCAGGGCATCCACCAGTGGTGCGCCTGAAGAAATTGAACAAGTCAGGGCAACTGCATCAGTTGCGCCTGAGGAAATTCATCCAGACTCCTCAGCTCCTCCTGCGCCAACACCAACTCCAATTCTTCCATCTTCCTCTGATGTGAAGAAGACCAAGGCTGCAGAGCAAGCTGCAGTGAAGAAAAGGAAGGCATCAGCTGCGTCAAACTCTTCGGCTGCGAAGAAAATGAAGCCAATGACCAGCGCACTCGAAAATCCAATTGATGTTGTTCCGATTTCCTCCATGCCATAAAAGGACCTTGTTCCTTTTGGAGAAGACTATGAGATCCCAAGCGGATCTGCTGAAGAAAATCATTCTGCTACTTCGTCAGAGCCGATTGATGAAGAAATTGAAGTGGAAGCAATCCCTTCAACCCCGATCATTTCCTCGCCTATGCCTCAGTTCACAACTGAAGAGGCCGGTGTTGAGGAACTTGAAGAAGATGTGGATATTGGAAGCACAACGCCAGTGATGAACGATGACTTTTGGGAAAGTCAGCATCCAAATTCTCCACTCTTCACCCCAATCCAACAGATACCTCAGTCCCCTACTCCAACTGTTCAAATGGGCTCTAAAGAAACTCATCCCACTTCATCTGTCCATGAAGAAATTCCAGCCACTAGTGCTGATGAACCTGCTGCTGCTGATCCTCAGACTGCACATGTTGAGGAACAAGAAATTCCTCAGCCTGAAGAACCTGAGCTCGTGATTCCTGAGGTGGTGATGCAACTCACTGACACCCCTCTGCCAAAGCCAAAGAATCCGTTCTCAAGCAAACAGAAGTTCATGGCTGAAGATTCCTTTGCCGAGCACGTATTCTTCACCGATTATAATCCATATGATTCTGCTCGCATAAGGAAGAGGCATTTCTGGACTGCCAGCCAAGCCAATTTCTATTCCTCGGTGCTCTTCAACAAAGACAAAGTCTTCGATCATGCACATATTCCTCATGTGGACATGGAGTCTCTGCCCGGCTTTGAGCCAGTCCTCAGTGTTCTTCATGATACAGGACTTCTGAATTTCTGCATTGATATCTGTAACTGGAATGAAGAACTCATTCTTCAATTCTATGCAACTCTGCACATCACCGGAGACGCTATAGATGTGAACTCATGGGTATTCGACTGGATGTCTGAAAATACTCACTACAAGGCACCAACAACTGAATTGTTTCGTGCTCTACCACTTAGTCCTCCACTTGATGATGCTCGTTGTATCTACAACAAACCAGAACTTTCAAATCACTATATGCAAGTGCTGATGAAGCCTTTGAAGCCAAGGCAGGCCCCACGAACCAAATTCCTCGTCAAGGAATTACTCTATGTGCCTCGGACTGTCTATCGAATTCTAACAAAGACAATGAGTCCCATCAAAGGCCACGACTCAAATGATGAAGAAGTCATTGGCATCATGAAGAATATGCTTTTCAACATCATTCATGGCGTTCCCGTCAACTTCCATGATTTCTTCATGAGGACTTTGGCCAATATTGCTATGTCACCATTCGAGCTGAAGCCCTATGCTCCTTGGATTATGAGATTCACCAGGGCAAGATCTTCACTGAATTATAAAGCTGACACTCTGAACCATGGTAGCTACTTGCCTCCCATTGAAGTCCTCAAACGGACAGTTTCAACAGCTGATGATAAAGGCAAGGCCGCTGCTGTGATCGATGAAGGCGTTCGTCCATTGGATGGTCAATTTCGCAAGGCTGCATCTTACTCTACCAATGACGATTCTGCCACACATGACTCTGCCGCAAATACCTCAGCCAAGCAAAGTCCTCAAGCCATAGCACCCAGGGTGATGACTGACCGTGAGTTACTCCTCAGTCTTCATCAGAAGGTTGATCGCAATCAAAAATGGGTAAAGCGTCAGTTTGGTGCACTTCTTCACAAATGACCTCAACACACAATGCAGTGAAGAAGAACCAATACTACCTTCATGAAACCTTCAACCGCACCTGGGCTGTCCTCACTCATGTCTATAGCGCTGAAGAACTGAAGACTATGGGTCTCAAGGAAGAATTTGACTGGTCTGCACCTCCTCCGAAGAAATTCAAGAGGGTCAAAGTTCCTCCACTAGTGGCCAGCTCTTATTCTTCATCACGTGACACTGATGAGTATGAAGATTTGGACGACACTGCGGCAGGCCCTGCTACAACAAACAACCCCGACAACACTGGCGCTCCTCCATCGACTTGAAATTCTTCAGGGGCATTAGTCCTCAGTTTCAATCCTTTTGGTGATCTGATGACAAAGGGGGAGAAATCTGAGTTAGTCTTCAAGCGGGTCTATATTAAGGGCATTTTTTTAAGTTACAACTCTCGTTCTTCTGAAACTTTTATTTGGATCGAGTTGTAATCTTAAACCCAATGGTGCGTTGATACTTTTGTTGCATTATGCTTTGCATGCTTATTCCTCGTTAATGACATTGCACGCATGCTGAATCTCATCAGGCACCATATTCCATCATGCATTTCAAATTCTTCATATTATATATCAAATGCGTGTATGAATTACAAGATATAGGGGGAGATCTCCATGATTCAACTCTTCAAATGTGCATTGCCTCAAAAGCAAATTCCTCACTATGCACATCTTCAGGGGGAGTTCTTCTATATCTTGTAATCAAATTCCTCAATATCAGTGTATACACTTCATATGTTTATCCCCGTAGAAAACTTAACCTATGTTGTCATCAATCACCAAAAAGGGGGAGATTGTAAGTGCATCTAGTGCCCCTTAGTGATTTTGGTGTACTGAAGACTTATAGGTTAAGGGACTAATGCGTTTGTGAGTGTACACAGGTCTATAAGTCTATGAGGAGTTTGACATTTACAGAGAAAGTCGACCCCTAAAAATGAAGTTCTTCAACTGAAGACTTTGATATTCTGAAGACTTTTTGAAGACGTTGAAAGTGAAGAAATTGGTGTGACCTTGAAGACTTGGTATTCATTTGTGGAACATGAAGCGTGAAGACTTTTGTTTTCGTAGTTTCATTTTCTCTTTCTTGAGTCATAGGAAACACCGTACTGTTAAAGGGGGTTGAGGAAATACTAAGGAAAAATTTCCATGTGATGCTCAACTCAAAATCCTACACCTACCAATCCCTTCGAGTGAAGCCTTTGGAAATCTCATACAGTTCAGTCACTTTCTTTAGTGATAGGGACGAAGTTCTTCTGGTCGCTGATGAATTTGTTCTGACTGAGGAGTTAGGAATTCGTCAGTGCGAATTACCTACACAGTGAGGAACATGATAGCCCTGAGGAATTTGTGAGTCAAATTTCCGACCGTTGCTGTGCTGCGCGCCAGCTGTCCCAAAATATCTTATCCACCTAATGGTCATATCATTGAAGGCCATTTATGTCTTATCATGTCGGGCTGCTCCCTAGGCTATAAATAGCCGCCCCCTACAACCACTAGCTGGTTGGCTGCTCCGAGAGAACTTGACACTTGTCATTTGAGAGCAACCCATCCTCCGAGGACTTTGAGCGAAAATCATCAAGTGAGGAAAACCCAAAACCAAACCCCTACAAACCCAAAGTGATTGAGCATCACTGAAGAAATTGATCCTGCGTGGATCCGACGCTTGTTACCTTTGAAGACTGTGCTTCTTCCAGACGGTTAGGCGTCAAGGTCTAGAGCATCCAAGAGGAATTGTGGATCGCCGAGTGACCAAGTCTGTGAAGGTTTGGAAGTCGCCTGAAGACTTACCACGAGTGATTGGACGAGGTCTGTGTGACCTTAGTTCAAGGAGAATACGGTGAGGACTGGGTGTCCTGAGCTGCGTGCTCAGCGACTGGGTGTCCGGGACTGTGTGTCCTCGAGTTTAAATACTCAGCCGCTCCAACCAGATGTACAACTGAGACAGCAGTTGGAACTGGTCTACCAAATCATTGTCTTCACCAACCTAACTGGTTCTATTTCCTCAACCCTTTCATTTCCTCATTACTGTGTTGAGTGTTTGTTCATATCTGTGTTTGAAGACTTTGACTGAAGACTTTCTCAATTTCCTCAGTTCAATTTCTTCAGTTTGTTTGTCTTCATCTTGTGTTATCCTGTGATTACGCTTTCTGTACTCTGTGCTAGTCTTCATTTCATCATGATGACTGTCGGTGTCAAAACCGGCGGATCTCGGGTAGGGGGTCCCGAACTGTGCGTCTAGGCGGATGGTAACAGGAGACAAGGGACACGATGTTTTACCCAGGTTCGGGCCCTCTTGATGGAGGTAAAACCCTACGTCCTGCTTGATTGATATTGATATTGTGGATGTTTACAAGAGTGGATCTACCACGAGATCAAGGAGGCTGAACCCTAGAAGCTAGCCTATGGTATGATTGTAATGGTTGTTGTTGTTGTTGTTGTTGTTGTTGTTGTTGTTGTTGTTGTCCTACGGACTAGAGCCATCCGTTTTATATAGACACCGGAGAGGGCTAGGGTTACATAGAGTCGGATACAATAGTAGGAGATCTACATATCCGTATTGCCAAGCTTGCCTTCCACGCCAAGGAAAGTCCCATCCGGACACGGGGCGAAGTCTTCAATCTTGTATCTTCATAGTCTTGGAGTCCGGTCGATGATGATAGTCCGGCCGATGAGAGTTCGGCTGATGATGGTAATCCGGCTATCCGGACACCCCTAATACAGGACTCCCTCAGTAGCCCCTGAACCAGGCTTCAATGACGATAAGTCCGGCGTGTATACTGCTTGGCATTGCAAGGCGGGTTGCTCCTCCGAATGATAGAAGATTGTGAACACCAGGATAGTGTCCGGCTCTGCAAAATAAATTCCACATTTCACCGTAGAGAGAATAATATATACACAAGTTCAATCTGCTGACGTTTTTTGTGGCATGTCGTCACGCCACTACCAAGCCATTACTTGAATCGTTTTTTACTCCACCACCTCAGCCCATTTAGGGAAGCGGTTTCCTTGGCACGTCTTGTCGAAGCAGAGATCGTGTTCCCCCTTAATCCGGGATTCTCATCAATATGGACATGGGTAACCCAACCGCGCCCGTCGCTACGCCCCCTTTATCGAAGGCGAGTCCCAAACGGTCACGGAGATGGCTCTTGGTATTCTCCCTCTTTATAACGGGACCAAGGATCATTTCTTTTCTTCAATCCTCCATCGAATCCTCTCCCGGCTCCAAGTTCCAGCACCTAGAGCTCCAGATTCGAGCGCTTTGGACCTTCAACAATGTCCGGTTCTGACCTCCAGGGCCGGTGGATGCCCTCCTCCGTCACGGAGGAGGATGTGCTAAAGCTGCGGGAGGCCAAGTACCTGGCTTATGAGATTTCGCACAGGTTGCCTGCCGAAGGGCAGGCCATCCCCACCCCCGAGCCCGGCGAGTATGTCATCTTTGTATCCCACCTCCGTCGGGGTTTAGGCTTCCCGATGGATCCTTTTGTGAGAGGGCTCATGTTTTACTATGGGTTGGAATTCCACGATTTGGCTCCGGAGTCCATCCTCCATATTTCCGCATTTATTGTTGTCTGCGAAGCCTTCCTCCGCGTTGCCCCCCACTTCGGCATGTGGCTGAAGACCTTCAATGTGGCGCCGAAGATGATCGGGGGGCGTCAAGCGGAGTGCGGCGGGGCGGCCATAAGTAGGAGGGCCGATGCCCCATGGCCCGCTGGCTCCTTCCAAGAGGAGCTCGGCCCGTGGCAGCAAGAGTGGTTTTATATCACCGTTCCGAGGGGCCACAGACAAAAGCCGCCGCCCTCATTCCGCCTGGGACCTCCACGACGGTTGATGTCATGGGTCAACCAAGGGCTCAACTGGGGGCCGTCAAAGGACGTGCCCCAACTGCAGGGCCGGATTCAAGATCTCCAAACGAGGGAGGTCGATATGTTGGTGGTAATGCAGGTTATGCTGATTAGGCGTATCCCGCCCTGCAAACGCCGCCCTCTCCGGCTATTGGAGTTCAATCCGGAGGGCCCACGGATTCTTCAACACTTCATGGGTATGACACCCCTGGAGATGTACAAATTATTCTTCGGATCGCAAGAGGCGCGTCCGGAATTGACCGAGGATGCTGGCATAAGCTGCAATCGCCCGGATACTCAAGTAAGTAGTTCCAAGTCCGGACATGTCGTTTGTTTGCCTTTCGATAATTCGCCTTATGACCAACTTCCTTCTAAACAGGAATGGATAGCGGCAGCAAAATTGATACGGTGTCCGGCCCCCCTCCCCGAGACCACGCCGGATTCTGTGCTGGTTTGGATGCTTGAGGTTGCGCCTCCAGAGGAAGGCGAAGGGGAAAGCAGGAAAGCTACTGCCTCGCCTAAGGAGGCTCTTGAAAGAGGGGGGATCGAGAATCCCTCCCTCCAAGGGGAGAAGAGGACTGCCTCCGAGGACCCGGGGGCAAAAGCCCCTAAACGGGGGAAGAAATCTTCGCCAGAGGGTCCTGCGTCCGGGGAGGCCCCGGCCGCACAATCTCCCTTAAAGAGTCAGCCCTCCAACGAGCTGTAAGTAGAAAGAAAGGAGTTTTATAATAAGGGACATCCTTATTTGTGCTTCTGAGGATAACTAAAGTTTTTACCTTGTAGTTCGGATCTCCGTCCTTCACAAATGAGCTCGTCTTCGGGGGACCTTCGTCCGGAGATGATGGAGAGCGAGACGCCTCCGTCCGGGGCACCATCGGATAGGGCGGACAAGCCTGAAGTGTCGTCACGGAGGGAGCCCCCTGGTTCGGTAGAGCCGGATAGTTCGGCGCCGACTGGTGTACGGCTGAAGGATCTGCTTGAGAAGGCGTCTATCTCAGAAGATCACCATGCATTGATGAGCATGGTGATTGAAAGGATTTCGTCCGCCGAAGGCGGGTTGCATAATGCCGTCAGGAGTTTGCTAGCGGGGTTTGAGGTGCGTAAAAATGACACACCTTTTAACAGTTTAGCATATAGAATGCGCCCTGTATAGATAGTAGCCCCTGAGACTCGGTAGGTTGTCGAAATCGACAGCGTGCCGAGGAACAAAATCACATGTTTAAATTTCTGTCGTGCCGATGCAGGTGGCGGGTCGTCCGGGGGCCAGCCGGACTGATGGAGTTGCTGAACTAAAGCGGCAACTCGCTGTTGCGGATGCGGACATCACGCTAGTCAACAGGCGACTTGATGAGTCGCAAGGTAAGTGTTTTTGTGCGGTCACTTGGTAAGGGGGCCGAAGCCAGCTCCTTACAACATGTGTGTGAAATGCAGATAGTGCCGCTGCTGTGGAGAGCCTTCGGGCCGAACTTGCTCAAGCCAAGGAGCAGGCCAGAAGGAGTAATGCGGCGGCCTCGAGGGCGGCCGAGGAGTTAGCGTCAGAAAGGGCTGCACACTGCCGGAGCAGGGAAGAGATGGCCGAAATGGCCGTGAAGTTAAAAGATGCTACCGACCGCAATGAGGCTCTTGGGAAGGAGTGCCTAGCGGGGCAAGAAGACCTAGAGAAGGCCACCGCCGAAGTCAAGGATGCCCGCTCTGCAATGCGGGCTATAAAGGAAGAGCTGCGCCAGGCCGGAGAAATTGTAGCTGGCAAGCCTTTTCTGTTGTGCCGAAGGTTCACGGATCCAAAGTATGCTCAGCTGGGCCAACTGTGGGGTCCGGAGGACCCTTATATGGACTTAGCAGCGAGTGCAGCGGATGCCGTTGTGCATTTTCGAAGCCAGAAGGATCACAAGACGGAAGAGTTGTATTGGTCTCAATTCCATAGTCCGAAGCGTTCACTTCCGCTGACCGATCGTTTGGCCGAGTGGGCTGAGCTAAATAGGTTGTCCGGGCTTGCTATGAAGGATATAGTGACCCATGTCCGGCCGGATAGGCCCGAGCCGAAGAGTTACTTTGGCTTATTGCAGCAATTTCTTGGGGCGGTGCCGCATATCAAGGCGATGAAGCGGTCGGCCTGCATAGAGGGTGCGTGGATGGCACTCGCTCATGTGAAGACACATTGGACAGAGATGGATGCCACCGCTGTTGCGACCCCGGGTTCGGATGATGACCGGTTACCCGCCGAGCACTATTTTGGTGAAGTGCTGCGTGGTGCTCGTGTAATAGAGTCGCAGTGCTCAAAAAATGTTACGTTCGAATGAACGTTTTTATGATGTAAAACAATATTTAAGATGTAAGCGCCTTTTATACTTGTGCGTTCAAGTAATAGAATATCTCCTATGCGGCCGTTCATGTATACGTGTGTATAACCCGAAAGATGGCAGTCGTCGGCTTCAGCCCCCACGCACAAGGTGCGGGGGTGTTCGCAAAAAATAGCACGTTTTCACACTTAATCCGACGTCTCGGTCCTGTAAAGGAGGTGGTAGCGTAGCAAACGAGGCAACCGGACTATAATGCTTTATCACTTTCACTTAGCCATGGAGTTCGAGGGTGGGGCTACGACATAGCCCCTGGGGGCACCGCGCTCTCTGAATTTGGGGCACGTATGTGCCTGACCGGGAAACGGCCCTTCATCAAAGCGGAGGAATTCTAAGCATTCCCATGGTCGATCGAGTGGTTGACCAGTCTCTCGCTGTATCATGACAGTCAGTTTTCGGCTTTCTCTACTGAGGTGCTCGCCCAACCGAACTGGGGCACAATCGCAGTAGTTCTCCTGGTGCCGCGTTAGCCGATGATACGGAACGTAAGGCAGCAAAACACAGGAGTCGGGCAAACCCAACATTTGACCAAAGACATGATTCGGAGCTGATGCATATAAGGCCTAACTCGAGACGCCGAACACTCCCGAAGGTGTTCGGTCTTTACAATAGCAGGCAAAACAATGCCCTAAGCCCCTTGTGTCCAGGTACGGGCAAGTTCTTCTGGCGCGGCCGATGCCAAAACGCCAGGCTCCACTCTGGTTATAATGAGAAACCAGGGGATTATAGCAACAAGAGACAGTAAGAAAGGTTTACGTAGGGTCTTAGTCTGAAAAGAGTCCTTGCAACGGGTCCCTACTGCACGTCTGCGCCTGTGTCTCCGTTGTGCCGTATCCTGGACGGGTGTGCATGTTGTTCATCTGTAAAAAGAGAGGAACTTAGTTTGGAAAAGAAATCGTGCGAGAAAGTGCATAAAAAATTGAAATATAGATTAATAAAGCTGAGCCTATGCTAGCTCATTATGGCTTATATGTGCAAACCCTTGTGAAGGGGTGTGCGGCTAGGTAGCTCCTAGCTTATTCATTCCGGACTCGTCCAGCCGTGTCCGGGGTCTTAGGCGACCTTTTAATGAAATGATGCCACGTGGACCGGGCATTTTAAGCGTAAGAGACGCGTAATGTGGTATTGCATTGAAGCAGACGAAAGCTTCCCGTCCCAGTGATACTTGATAGCTACTTTTAAATGGGGCGGCATGAAAGGTTAGCTTTTCTCGTCGGAAGTTGTCAGGTGACCCGAACACAACTTCTAGTAGTAATGAACCTGTGCACCTGGCGTAAGGGCCTGGCGCCACTCCTTTGAAGGAAGTGCGGCTATGCCGAATTGTAGTGGGGTTTATCCCGACTTGCGGATTGTGTCCGGATATAGCAGGTTTAAGTTACTGCCACCGTCCATCAAAACCTGCGTGAATTGCAGTCCGTCTATTATGGGATCCGATATCAGGGGAGTCTATCCTGCGTTCCAGATACTTCTGGACTAATCCAGATGGTCGAAAGTGATTGGTTTTGACATCCAATCTCGGTGTTCCACTGGGGTGGACCGTGCGACACTTGTCTTAGCGAGTGCCTTGTTGGTTTTCCGTACTATCACATGAAGTGAGTTTACTGTTTTGACTTCTTGTGGGAAAGTCTTTTGACTTCCGGTGCTCTGCTGGTGGGGTTCGTCATCGTCCTCGCTTGGCGCATCGAGCCCCTTGTGTCCGGCATTGAGTCTGCCGGACTATTTAAAAACCCAACAATTTCGGTTGGTATGGTTTGCAGGCCTTCCGGAGGTACTGTGGATTTGACATATCCGATCTAAGATTTTGTTTAAATTTGATAGCTCGTCGTTGTTGTCCTTAAGAGGCAGTGTTTTATTGTTTGGCCGCGAGCTTTTGAATCCGGCGTTGACCGCCGTGCCCTTTGGGCTTTTTTCTTTATTCCGGCGCTGATCTTTCCTGCGCCGTGATTTTTCGTTTCCATCTCTGATCTCGGATGTACTCGGGTCGCTGGTGTTGCATCTTGCTAGCCAGCTGTCTTCTCCTGCGCAAAAGCGCGTCATGAGGCTTGTTAGCGCGGCCATTGTTCTTGGCTTCTCTTGGCCGAGGTGTCTGGCGAGCCATTCGTCTCGGACGTTGTGTTTAAAAGCTGCTAAGGCTTCCGCGTCCGGACAGTCGACTATTTGGTTCTTTTTGGTAAGGAACCTGTTCCAGAATTTGCACGCTGACTCTCCGGGCTGTTGGGTTATATGACTCAGATCATCTGCATCCAAAGGTCGGACATAAGTCCCTTGAAAATTTGCTCTAAACGCGTCCTCAAGCTCTTCCCAACTTCCAACAGTGTTTTCTGGGAGGCTTTTGAGCCAATGCCGAGCTGGCCCTTTGAGCTTGAGGGGTAAGTATTTTATGGCGTGGAGATCATCTCCTCTGGCCATGTGTATGTGTAGTATGTAATCTTCTATCCAGACTCCGGGGTCTGTTGTGCCGTCGTATGCCTCTATGTTTATGGGTTTGAACCCTGCTGGAAATTCATGATCCAGCACCTTATCGGTAAAACATAGCGGGTGTGCGGCGCCCCTGTATTTGGGTGTGCCGCTGTCTTCGAACACTTGTCGTGTTGTGTTACTTCCTGGGGCCCTCCTTTTTGGCCCGTAGATGGACCTAGTTGGACCGTCCGTTTTCCCAGGATCATAAGTCGGCTTGTGTGCGGTACCGCTTGTCGCTTTTGGCCTGTCATCTGGCCGTCTATCCGGCCAGGCGGCCTCTTTATTTTTTGGCTGTGAGGGCTCTATGGCTTCCTCGTCAAATTCTGGCAGCAGCTTGTGCTTCGGGTAGCTCTTTGTTTGATGGCCATTGCCATATTTTTCTACGGACTTGAGTATTTTGCTCCACTTCATTCTGAGCAAGTCTTCCGCTGTTTTGAGCTTCCTTTTTTCCTTCTTCAAACTTCTTGCAGCGGCGACGAGTCTTTTGTGAAGGTTCTTATGCTCCGGTGGTGTGTCCGGACTGTTGATTGCTCCGTGAAGGGGTTGATTATCCGGTTCGTCCTGTTCGGATGGTTGCTTGGTTGTATGTTCGTCGTCCGCTGGTTTGCCCTGCTCTATCGCTGGGTCGTTAGGAATGCTGCTTTGATCGAGGCGGGACTTAGGGCGGCGTTTACGTCGCCGTTTTGGTTGTTTATCGGCGGGATTATCCTCTGCCGCGTCCCGTTGTTCCTCGGTATCGCTTCCCCTTGGGGTGTCCACCATATGTATGTCATGTGACGAGGTGGCCTTCCAGTGCCCTGTAGGCGCTGGTTCTTGATCGTCTCCGGCATCGTCGTCCATACCGTTGATGTCTTCGGAGTCGTAGTTTAGCACGTCGGTTAGATCATCGACGGTGGCTACGAAGTGGGTGGTGGGTGGGCTCTGAATTTCTTCATTGTCCGCGTCCCGACCATCCTGGCCGTAGTTCGGCCAGGGCTCTCCGGATAGTGAGAGATGCTTCAGCGAATTTAAGATATCCCCGAAGGGTGAGTGCTGAAAGGTGTCCGCAGTGGTGAATTCCATGATCGGCGCCCAGTCGGATTCGACCGGCAGGGGCGCAGGAGGTTCGGAGTCCGGCAGAGAGTCCGGCACCTCGGAGTCATGAGCTTTATGCAGGACAAGGTAAGTGTTCGGCTCCATCGCCGTAGAAGTTGCAGCTCCCGAGGCGGTGTCCAGCCATCCGTCCTTGATCTGAGCGATCGGCTCCGGACTATGGGTCGGAGCGGATTCATATGCGGCCTCCAAGGTGCTGTCCGGCGGCAGAGTTAGGTCGTGCCCATCGGGACAACGCGGCACGCTCGGCTGTGGCTCAGATCCATCGAAGATCAAGTCCCCGCGGATATCGGCCATGAAGTTTAGGCTTCCAAACCTGACCTGACGGCCAGGGGCGTAGCTTTTGATCTGCTCCAGATGGCCAAGTGAGTTGGCCCGCAGTGCGAAGCCGCCAAATATGAAGATCTGTTCGGGGAGAAAAGTCTCAACCAGGACTGCGTCGTTGTCGATTGAAGAGGCCATCAAGCCTATCGGTGACGACACAGAGGAACTCTCAATGAAAGCACCAATGTCGGTGTCAAAACCGGCGGATCTCGGGTAGGGGGTCCCAAACTATGCGTCTAGGCGGATGGTAACAGGAGACAAGGGACACGATGTTTTACCCAGGTTCGGGCCCTCTTGATGGAGGTAAAACCCTACGTCCTGCTTGATTGATATTGATATTGTGGATGTTTACAAGAGTGGATCTACCACGAGATCAAGGAGGCTAAACCCTAGAAGCTAGCCTATGGTATGATTGTAATGGTTGTTGTTGTTGTTGTTGTTGTTGTTGTTGTTGTTGTTGTTGTTGTTGTTGTTGTTGTTGTTGTTGTTGTTGTTGTTGTTGTTGTTGTTGTTGTCCTACGGACTAGAGCCATCCGGTTTATATAGACACTGGAGAGGGCTAGGGTTACATAGAGTCGGTTACAATAGTAGGAGATCTACATATCCGTATCGCCAAGCTTGCCTTCCACGCCAAGGAAAGTCCCATCCGGACACGGGGCGAAGTCTTCAATCTTGTATCTTCATAGTCTTGGAGTCCGGTCGATGATGATAGTCCGGCCGATAATAGTTCGGCTGATGATGGTAATCCGGCTATCCGGACACCCCCTAATCCAGGACTCCCTCAATGACCATGCTTGTATTCTGTTATGCTTACTTCTGAGTACTTATTCCGCTGCTAATAG
>NC_057798.1:465972196-465993248 GCF_018294505.1 Triticum aestivum | reverse complement strand
ACACTTTCAAAACTACTCGCTACTTACAATTTCAGCACTTGCAGACATTACCTTATCAAAACCACTTGTCATTTCCTTCTGCTCCTCGTTGGCTTCGACACTCTTACTTATCGAACAGAGCTAGAATTGATCCCCTATAATTGTGGGTCATCAACCACCCCACAAAGTGCGATGAAGAATCACTCCAAAGTTCCTATCTAGCAGAGAACATAAGAATAAATTGTTTGTAGGGTACGAAACCACCTCAAAGCTATTCTTTCGTTTGATCTATTCAAGAGTTCGTACTAAAATAACACAAAGGTATTCTTTCTGTTCGATCTATCCTAGAGTTCGTACTAAAATAACACCAGAGCAAATTCACACTCATAATACTCAATCCAACACAAAGAACTTCAAAGAGTGCCGCAAGATTTCTACTGGAGAAACAAAGACAAGAACGTGCATCAACCCCTATGCATAGATTACCCCAATGTCACCTTGAAAATCCGCGAGTTGAGTGCCAAAACATATATCAAGTGAATCAATACGATACCCCATTGTCACCACGAGTATTCAATTGAAGACATATATCAAGTGTTCTAAAATCCATAAAAGTATTCAATCCGATAACAACGAAATCTCAAACGGAAAAACTCAATTCATCACAACAAGATAGAGAGGGGAAAACACCATACGATCCGACTATATTAACAAAGTACACGATACATCAAGATCGTGGCATCTCAAGAACACGAGAGAGAGAGAGAGAGAGATTAAACACATAGCTACTGGTACAAACCCTCAGCCACGAGGGTGGACTACTCCCTCCTCATCGTGGTGGCCGTCGGATGATGAAGATGGCCACCGGACATGATTCCCCCCTCCGGCAGGGTGCCAGAAAGGGTCTAGATTGGTTTTCGGTGGCTATAGAGGCCTGAGGCGGCGAAACTTCTGATAGGTTCACCACGAGGGTTTTCAGAATATTTGTGAATTTATAGGGTAAAGATGGGGTGCGGGAGGCCACCGAGGTGGGCACAACCCACGTGGGGCGCGCCTGGGCCCCTAGGTGCACCCTTATGGGTTGTGCCCCCCTCGGAGCACCCCCAGGTGCTGCTCTCGCCCATTGGTGGTCTTCTCATCCATAAAAAATTCACAAAAAGTTTCGCGGTGTTCGGACTCCGTTTGATATTGATTTCCTACCGTGTAAAAAACATGCAAAAAATAATAACTCGCACTTGGCACTATGTCAATAGGTTAGTACCAAAAAATGATTATAAAAAATCCAAGAATGATAATATAATAGCATGGTGATACGCATCCAGCGTATCTATAATTTTTGATTGTTCCATGCTATTATATTATCTGTTTTGGATGTTTAATGGGCTTTATTATACACTTTTATAAAAATTTTGGGACTAACCTATTAACCAGAGGCCGAGCCCAAATTGTTGTTTTTTGCCTATTTCTGTGTTTCACTTGCATCTTTGCTTGCTAAAAGTTTATGGATCCTCATCCACTCACTAATCTCTTTAAGAGATCCAATTATGATGAACCTATTGGTAGTGAGTTGAGTGCACTAGATTATCTTTATGAGGTTTTGCTTGAAATTCGTGAATCTAAAAATTGTGATGAAGTACTTTATGAAGCGATTCACGATAGATCTTTGAATAAAAATCATGACTGCAATGATTATATTATAAATTCTCTTGATGTCAATTGTGCTAATAATATGCAAAACCCTAAACTTGGGGATGCTAGTTTTGCTATGTCTACTAGTTGCAATGATCATGATTGGGGTGATTCTTCTTATGATCTTGAAAATTTATTAAAGCCCCAAGATGAATGTGAGATTGATAATGATGTTTGCAATATACTGAAAGTGGGTTTGGAAGAGTGTCAACTTTAGATCCCACATATTTGGATAATGTTCAATCTTATGAAGTTTTTGATAAAAGTGGGTTTGGAGAGATCATGACTTTAGTTAATGATATTACCACTATTTTGGAAGAGTGTCAACTTTGCATGCATGTGGATCATGTGGAGACAATTTTATGTGAGATCTATATTGTTGAATTGGAATATGATTCCACGTGTAATTATTATGAGAGAGGGAAATGTGGTTGTATAGATTTTCATGTTGCTAAATTACCTCTCGTTATGTTGAGATTGCTATTGTTTCTTTCCTCTTCCTTGCATATGCTAGTTTTTGCTTGCTATGATAATTTGTTTGCCTATAATATGCCTATGCATAGGAAGTACGTTAGACTTATATGTGTTTTTCACATGCTATATGATGCTCTCTTTGTGCTTTAATTCTTGTCTTTCATGTGAGCATCATTAAACAATAGCGCTTGTTGGGAGGCAACCCAATTTTATTTTTGTTCTTTAATTTTTTCTCCTGTTTAGTATAAATAATTCATATAGCCTCTGATTAGATGTGGTTTTATGTTTTAATTAGTGTTTGTGCAAATTAGAACCTTTGGGAAGACTTGGGTGAAGTCTTTATGATCTTGCTGTAAACAACAGAAACTTTAGCGCTCAAGAGATTAGCTGCCATTTCTTACCGGAGAGTGATTTTAGGTTGATTATTTTTGCAGATGATCAATATATAAATTACTCACGTCCACCAATTTATTTTAGAATTTTTGGAGTTCTATAAGTATTCGAAAGTTACAGATTGCTACAGACTGTTCTGTTTTTGACAGATTCTGTTTTTCGTGTGTTGTTTGCTTATTTTGATGAATCTATGGCTAGTATCGGGGGGTTTGAACCATAGAGAAGTTAGAATACATTAGGTTTAACACAAATATAAATAAATAATTATTTAATTACAGTACCTTAAAGTGGTGGTTTGCTTTCTTATACTAGCGAAGCTCATGAGATTTTCTGTTAAGTTTTGTGTTGTGAAGTTTTCAAGTTTTGGGTAAAGATTTACTGGATTATGGAATAAGGAGTGGCAAGAGCCTAAGCTTGGGGATGCCCAAGTCACCCCAAGGTTAAATTCAATGACAACCAAAAGCCTAAGCTTGGGGATGCCCTGGAAGGCATCCCCTCTTTCGTCTTCATTCATCGGTAACTTTACTTGAGGCTATATTTTTATTCACCACATGATATGTGTTTTGCTTGGAGCGTCTTGTATGATTTGAGTCTTTGATTTTTAATTTACCACAATCATCCTTGCTGTACACACCTTTTGGGATAGACACACATGAATCAGAATTTATTAGAATACTCTTTGTGCTTCACTTATATCTTTTGAGCTAGACAATTTTGCTCTAGTGCTTCACTTATATCTTTTTAGAGCATGGCGGTGGTTTTATTTTGTAGAAATTATTGATCTCTCATGCTTCACTTGTATTATTTTGTAAGTCTTTTAGAACAGCATGGTATCTTGCTTTGTCTATAAAATTAGTCCTAAAATGATGAGCATCCAAGATAGGTATAATAAAAACTATCATATAAAGTGCATTGAATATTATGAGAAGTTCGATACTTGATGATTGTTTTGAGATATGAGGATGGTAATATTAGAGTCATGCTAGTTGATTAGTTGTGAATTTGATAAATACTTGTTCTAAAGTTTGTGATTCCCATAGCATGCACGTATGGTGAACCATTATGTGATGAAGTCGGAGCATGATTTATTTATTGTTTGTCTTCCTTATGAGTGGCGGTCGAAGACGAGCGATGGTCTTTTCCTACCAATCTATCCCCCTAGGAGCATGCACGTAGTACTTCATTTCGACAATGAATAGATTTTTGCAATAAGTATGTGAGTTCTTTATGACTAATGTTGAGTCCATGAATTATACACACTCTCACCCTTCCACCATTGCTAGCCTCTTTAATATCGCGCACCTTTCGCCGGAATCATACACCCACCATATACCTTCCTCAAAACATCCACCATACCTACCTATTATGGCATTTCCATAGCCATTCCGAGATATATTGCCATGCAACTTACCACCGTTCCGTTTGTTATGGCATGCTTCATCATTGTCATATTGATTTGCATGATCATGTAGTTGACGTCGTATTTGTGGCAAAGCCACCTTTATAATTCGTTCATACATGTCACTCTTGATTCATTGCATATCCCGGTACACCGCCGGAGGCATTCACATAGAGTCATAATTTGTTCTAAGTATTGATTTGTAATTTTTGAGTTGTAAGTAAATAAAAGTGTGATGATCATCATTATTAGAGCATTGTCCCAGTGAGGAAAGGATGATGGAGACTATGATTCCCCCACAAGTAGGGATGAGACTCCGGACAAAAAAGAAAAAAAGAAAAAAGGAGGCCATAAAAAAAGAAAAAAAGGCCCAAATAAAAAAATGAGAGAAAAAGAGAGAAGGGACAATGTTACTATCCTTTTACCACACTTGTGCTTCAAAGTAGCACCATGATCTTCATGATAGAGAGTCTCCTATGTTGTCACTTTCATATGCTAGTGGGAATTTTACATTATAGAACTTGGCTTGTATATTCCAATGATAGGCTTCCTCAAATTGCCCTAGGTCTTCGTGAGCAAGCGAGTTGGATGCACACCCATTTAGTTTCTTTTGTTGAGCTTTCATACACTTATAGCTCTAGTGCATCAGTTGCATGGCAATCCCTACTCACTCACATTGATATCTATTGATGGGCATCTCCATAGCTCGTTGATACACCTAGTTGATGTGAGAGTATCTTCTTCCTTTTTGTCTTCTCCACAACCACCCTTCTATTCCACATATAGTGCTATGTCCATGGCTCACGCTCATGTATTGCGTGAAGATTGAAAAAGTTTGAGAACATCAAAAGTATGAAACAATTGCTTGGCTTGTCATCGGGGTTGTGCATGATTTAAATATGTTGTGTGATGAAGATAGAGCATAGCCAAACTATATGATTTTGTAGGGATAAACTTTCTTTGGCCATGTTATTTTGAGAAGACATAATTGCTTAGTTAGTATGCTCGAAGTATTATTATTTTTATGTCAATATTAAACTTTTATATTGAATCTTTCGGATCTGAACATTGCCACAATAAAGATAATTACTTAGAAAATTATGTTAGGTAGCATTCCACATCAAAAATTCTATTTTTATTATTTACCTACTCGAGGACGAGCAGGAATTAAGCTTGGGGATGCTTGATACTCTCCAATGTATCTATAATTTTTTATTGTTCCATGCTATTATATTATCTGTTTTGGATGTTTAATGGGCTTTATTATACACTTTTATATTATTTTTGGGACTAACCTATTAACTGGAGGCCCAACCCAAATTGCTGTTTTTTGCCTATTTCAGTTTTTGGCAGAAAAGGAATATCAAATGGAGTCCAAACAGAATGAAACCTTCGGGGGAGATATTTTGGAACAAACGCAATCCAGGAGACTTGGAGTGGACGTCAAGAAAGAAACAAGGCAGTTGTCGGTGTCAAAACCGACGGATCTCGGGTAGGGGGTCCCAAACTGTGCGTCTAAGGCTAATCGTAACAGGAGGCTGGGGACATGATGTTTACCCAGGTTCGGGCCCTCTCGATGGAGGTAATACCCTACTTCCTGCTTGATTGATCTTGATGATATGAGTATTACAAGAGTTGATCTACCACGAGATCGTAGAGGCTAACCCTAGAAGCTAGCCTATGATTATGATTGTTCTTGTCCTACAGACTAAACCCTCCGGTTTATATAGACACCAGAGGGGGCTAGGGTTACACAGAGTCGGTTACAGAGAAGGAGATCTACACATCCGAATCGCCAAGCTTGCCTTCCATGCAAAGGAGAGTACCATCCGGACACGGGACGAAGTCTTCAATCTTGTATCTTCATAGTCCAACAGTCCGGCCAAAGTATATAGTCCGGCTGTCCGAGTACCCCCTAATCTAGGACTCTCTCAGAGCCCCTGAACCAGGCTTCAATGACGATGAGTCCGGCACACAGATTGTCTTCGGCATTGCAAGGCGGGTTCCATCTCCGAATACTCCAAGGTAAATTTCGAACACATGAATCATGTCCAGCTCTGCAAAATAATTTCCACTTACCATCGTAGAGAGTACAATATTCCACAAATCTAATCTGCTGACAATTTTTCCTAGCGTGACATCATGCCACGGCCCGGTCATTACGAACCGTTTTTCCCAGCCTGCCACTACACATATTGCGAGGCAGTTTTATTGGCACGTCTTGTTGAAGCAGAGATTGTGTTTCCCTTATCGTGGGATTATCATCAATACGGGTGTGGGTAACCCAACTACGCCTGTTAGTATGATACCTCAATTCTAGATAAGTTCCAAACGGTCACGCGGGGGACGCTTGGTATTCACCCCTTTATAAAGGAACCAAGGCCCATCCTTTTCTTCCCACACCCAACCCTTCCTTCACCTCGAGTTCCAACACCCAAAGCTCGGGCCTAAGCGCTTTCGGACCTTCAATCATGTCCGGATCCAACCCTCGAGGTCGGTGGATGGCCTCCTCTATCACAGAGGAGGACATCGAGAAGCTCAGGGAGGCCAGGTATCTGACCGCCAAAATCCCGCATAGGCTGCCTGCTCAAGGGCGGGTCATCCCCACTCCCGAACCCAATGAGAGCGTTGTATTCGTTTCCCACTTCCTCTGGGGCTTAGGCTTTAGTCTTGATCCCTTTGTTAGAGGGCTCATGTTCTATTACGGGCTAGATTTTCACGATCTAGCTCCGGATTTCATCCTTCGCATCTCGTCGTTTATCGTCGTGTGCGAAGCCTTCCTCCACATCACCCCACACTTCGGCCTATGGCTCAAGACCTTTAATATAAAGCCGAAGGTGATTGATGGGCGACACGCGGAGTGCGGAGGCGCTATAATAAGCAAAAGCGCCGATGCCCCATGGCTAGAGGGTTCCTTCCCGGAGGTGCCCGACTTATGGCAGCGGAGGTGGTTCTATATCACAGCTCCCCGAGGCACAAAGTGGGCGGACGCCCCTGCCTTCCGCTCGGGCCCTCTGCCTCAACTAGCGTCATGGGTCAATGAGGGATTGGACTGGGGGCCTGCTAATGATGTACCGACATTGCAGAGCCGCATTAGGGATATTCTTGAGAGGGATGTCGACCTTATAAAAATAATTCAAGTAATGCTAGTTTGTCGGGTCCTGCCGTGCAAACGTCGACCTCTCCGGATGTGGGAGTTCAACCTAGAAGGACCGCGAACTATTCGGCACTTCTTAGGCATGACGCTCGAAGGGATGTATCAGTTATCCTTCGGATCACGAATAAAGTGTCCGGACACCACCGAGGACGCGGGCTTGAACTGCAATCGTCCAGATACCCAAGTAAGTAACTCTGCAACCGAACACGTTATTCATGTTTATCGTAACATTATTCTGAGAACTATCCGCGGCCAAGATTGGCTAAGAAAGGCATAGAGGATCAGGTGTCCGGCCCCTCTTCCCAAAGGCTCGCCGAATCCTGTACTAACCAAGATGCTTAAACGCGCACCCTATCAAGTGCCATCGGGGAAGGATGAAGGGAAGAGTAGAGAAGCCGAAAGCGGGCTTCATACATTGCACATCCAAACCAGGGGAATTAATGTCTCCACAAAGGAGGATAATCGGGGAGGTGAATATAAAATTCCCTCCCCCCGCGGGAAGAAAAGGGCCACCTCCGAAGACTTGGAAGTGGAGGTGTCCAAACAAGGGAAGAAACCCTCGCCAGGGAGCCCTGCCCTAGAAGGCGTCCTCACCGCACAGCGCCCACAAACGGGCCAGCCCTCCATCGAGCTGTAAGCGAATGAAAAGTACTTTGATAAATATATCCTGTTTTATCTCTGAGAACAATAACCGAGACATGTCTTGCAGTCCGGATCATAGCCCTTCTCAACAGAGTTCATCCTCGGGGGATCTTCTTCAAGAGATGATGGAGAGTGAAACGCCTCCTCCTACCTCCCAGCCCCATGGGGCGGACGATCCTAAGGTGTCGTCACGGAGGATTTCTCCTGATCCACTAAGGCTAGAAGTTGATGCTTCGGCCGCCCGAAGCCCGTAGTATTCGGCTCCCAAGGACAACAACAAGAAGAGTCCGGGATTGTCCGGCACACAGCCGGACACACTGACGGGCCTTCTGGAGCGAGCGGCTATATCAGAGGCACGCCGTACTTTAATGGGTATGGTGTTTTAGAGGATTTCATCCGCCAAAAGCGAGTTGAATGAAGCTTTTACGAGCCTGCTCAAAGGCTTTTAGGTACGCAAAGTAATATGTAAACATTCGGCAGTACCGCACATGCTAGGTGTGCTCCGTATAGATAGTAGCCCCTGAGACTCTGGTTGCTAGCCCGAGGCGGCAAACGGAGGATCATACTCCCAAGTAATGATCACGTTGCGTTATGTGCAGATGGCTCAAGGTCCGGCGGTTGACCGGACTGCTAAATTCGCCGAACTGAGGCGACAGCTTGATGTGGCGGATGCCGACATCGCGCTTGTGAACAAGCGACTTGACGAGGCACAGGGTATGTGCTGTTTTTTTGTATTGTCACTAAATATTAAGAGGAGCGTGATGCTAGTATCTATAATATGTTGTGGCTGTAGATGGAGCTGCTGCCGTGGAGGCCCTTCGGGCGGAATTTGCCCTAGCCAAGGAACAAGCCAGGATAAGTGATGCGGCCGCCCTAAAGGTGGCCGAAGAGTTAAGAGCCGAGCAGGCTGTTCATCGCCGGAGCAAAGATAAAATAGCCGAGATGGCCATTGAGATGAAAGATGCCACCGACCGATATGAGCTCCTTGAAAAGGAGAGCCAGGCGAAAGCGGCTGACCTGAAGAAGGCTTTGGAAGCAGCCAAGGAAACACGCTCTGAAATCAGAGCTGCACGGGAGGAGCTTCAACAAGCCAGAGATATCACGGCTGGGAGGCCCTTTTTGTTGCGGATGAAGTTCGGAGATCCAAAGTATGCTCCTCTGGATCAGTTGTGGAGTGCTACAGACGCGTATGCGGACCTGGCAAAGAGTACTGCTGATGCGACTGGGGTTTTCAAAGATCAGAAAGATCATGAGGTAGAAAGGTTGTTTTGGTCGCAGTTCAGTTCCCCGACGCGTCCGCTACCATTGAATGAAAGGATGGCCGCATGGGACGAGCTCCATAGGTTGTCCGGACTTGCTATGAGGTCTGTCATAGATCATCTTTAGCCGAAGGGACCAAGGCCGGACAGTTATTTTGGTTTAGTGCAACAATTCCTTGGTGCTGTGTCGCATATCGATGTTGTGAAAAGGTCGGCGTGCATAGAGGGTGCTCGGGTGGCTCTTTCCCGTGTCAAAACATATTGGGCAGGTATGGAGACCACCAGTATTGCAACCCAGGGTTCGGCGGGAGGCCAGTACCCGCCTGAGCACTATTTCGAAGAAGCCCTAGAAGGCACCCGTTTGATAGAGGCTCAGTGTCGAAGAGTACCATGTTCGAGTGACATGTATCTCAGTTGTAAAAACAATGCTATTTTGGTTATAAAGGTTGTGTTTATACTTTTGCCCGAATGTATTATAGTGCCTCCTATGTGGCCGTTTATGTATGTATATAACCTGAAAGTTTGCAGTCATCGGCTTCAGCCCCCCCACATATAATGTGGGGGTGTTCGAAAAAGGCGCATAATCACACTTTATCCAACGTCTTGGTCCATTAAGGAGGTGATAGCGCGACGAACTAGGCAAATCGGACTATATTGCTTTAACACTTTCACTTAGCCATAGGAGTTTGACAGTGGGGCTACTATATAGCCCCTTGTACTTCCGAGTTCATCCGAACTCGGTGCCCGTACATACATGACCGGGAAACCGGTCCTTCGTTAATGCAAAGGAATCCCGAAGATTCCGCTAAGTCCTCGAGTGGTTTACCAGTCTCTCGCTGTATCATGACAGTCAGTTTTTGGCTTTCTCTACTGAGGTGCTCATCCGGAATAACCAGGGCACAATCGCAGTAGTTCTCCTTTGGCCGCCTTAGCCGATAAAACAGAACGTAAGGTAGCAAAACCCAGGAGCTGGGCAAACCCAACATTTGACCAAAGACATGATTCGGAGCTGATGCATATAAGAGCAAACTCGCGACGCCGAACACTCCCGAAGGTATTTGGACTTTGTAACATATACTGGGCTGAGTAACGCCCTTGATAATGAACCCTGAATTTCCAGGTACGTGCATTAATCTATCGTGGCGAAATGCCAATAACACCAGTACCCTCTCGGGTGTGTTAAGTACCCGGGGGATGTCAAGCAACAAGAGTCATTAAAGAAGGTTTACACAGGGGCTTAATCTAAAGAGAAACCTTTGAGCAGGGCCCTGCTGCACATCTGCGCCTTTGTCTCTATTGTGTCGTATCCTGGAAGGGTGTAGCACGATGGTAATCTGTAAAAAAAGGAAAAACCCAGGTAAAAGAGTCTGGTGTAATTGTGCGAAAACTTGGTTATTCTCAATGAACCGTGAAAAGTCAATCTATTATTGTATTAATAGGGTCAAGCTGAACTGTGGGGTTTGTTACATGTACGCAGCCCCTAGAACCACCTATGGGGGTATATCCATAGACCCCAGCTCAAGTTTATCTAGGCTATTACCACCAGTGGTGCACTAGACTCATCTAACCGTGTTCGTGGTCTTGACGACCGATCATGTATTCTGGTTGGAGGGGCCGCTCAGAGTTTGGCTGCTAGAGCCGCCACATATTCTTCCGCTCGTAAGGAACGCTCTGTGTTTCCGCTAACTGTGATGACGCCACATGGACCCGGCATCTTGAGTTTAAGGTAGGCGTAGTGCGGTAATGCATTGAAGCAAGTGAAGGCCGCTCTTCCGAGGAGTGCGTGATAGCCGCTTTGGAATGGAGCGATGTGAAGATTAATTCTTTGCTTATGAAGTTGTCGGGAGAACCGAATATAACCCCTAATACGAGAGAGCCCATGCAGCGGGCCTTGATGCCTGGTATTACTCCTTTAAAGGTAGTGTTACTTTGGCTGATTCTTGACGGGTCTAACCCCATCTTGCAGACAGTGTCCTGATATATCAGATTAAGACTACTGCCGCCGTCCATAAGGACTCGGGTGAGATGGCATCCATCAATTATTGGGTCGAGCACCAAGGCAGCTGATCCTCCATGCCGGATACTAGTCGGATGATCCCTACGATCAAAAGTGATCGAGCAGGCCGACCAAGGGTTGAATTTGGGGCGACAGTCTCTATAGTGTATACGTCTCTGAGTGCACGTTTGCGCCTTCTCTTCGGTATGTGCGTTGTGTAAATCATATTCACTGTTTTGACTTCTGGTGGGAATTTTTCCTGTCCTCCAGTGTTCGACTGGCGAGGCTCATCCTCGTCTTCACTTGGCGTCTCCCTTCCTTTGTGTTCGGCGTTTAGCTTGCCGGCCTGCTTGAAGACCCAGCATTCTCTGTGGGTGTGGTTTGCAGGTTTTTTGGGGGTGCCATGGATTTGACATAATCTGTGTAGAACCTTATTTAGGCTGGACGGTCCATCTCTGCTGCCTTTAAATGGCTTTTTCCGTTGACCGGGTCGAGAGCCCCTGAATCCGACGTTTACCGTCGTGTTATCTGGACTATCTCCATTGCTTCGACGTTTGTTTTTATTGCGTCGTGGCTTCCCATTGCCATCCCTGATTTCGGATGTGCTTGGGTCGCTGGTGCCGCTACGGGCCAACCAGCGGTCCTCTCCCGCACAGAAGCAGGTCATAAGGCTTGTTAGGGCCGCCATTATCCTTGGCTTTTCTTGGCCGAGGTGTCTGGCGAGCCATTCGTCTCGGATACTGTGCTTGAAAGCCGCTAAGGCTTAGGCATCCGGACAATCAACGATTTGATTCTTCTTAGTGAAAAATCCGTTCCAAAGCTTACGGGCTAACCCTCTGGGTTGTTGGATTATGTGACTTAAATCATCTGCATCCGGAGGTCGGACATAGGTCCCTTGAAAATTGGCCCTGAAAGCGTCCTGAAGTTCCCCCCAACTTCCAATTGAGTTCTCGGGGAGGCTTTTCAACCAATGCCGAGCTGGTCCTTTCAACTTGAGGGGCAGATATTTAATGGCGTGGAGATCATCTCCACGAGCCATGTGGATATGGAGGATAAAGTCCTCAATCCAGACCCCAGGGTCTGTTGTTCCATCGTATGCCTCTATATTCACTGGTTTAAATCCCTCTGGAAATTCATGATCCAGCACTTCATCAGTGAAGCACAGGGGGTGTGCAGCACCCCTGTAATTGGATGTGTCGTGGCGTGATGTCGATGGTTGTTGTGTTCGGGGTTGATTCCGAGCTGGTATTCGATCAATATGATCATTTTGGTGGATATGATCTTGCACCGGAACACGTCTTCTGGATCCATAGATGGACCTGGTCGCACCGGCCTTTTTGTCCAGGAGCTCACGTAAATCGTGTGCTGATTTGTGTGCGGCATCATTAGCCGCCCCATTGTGGCCACAGGGTGGTCGGTCCGGCTGATCAGCCGTATTATTCTTTGGCGGGATGGGCTCTGTGGCCTCGTCGTCGAATTCGGGCAGCAGCTTGTGCTTTGGGTAGCTCTTTGTGTGGCGATCGTCGCCGTATTTTTCTTCAGTGTCTAGCACTTTGTTCCATCTGCGGTTGAGCATATCCTGCACGGCCTTAAGCCTTTGCTTCTTCTTCTTCAGGCTCCTCGCGGTGGCCATAATCCTTCTGTGGAGGTTCTCCTATTCCAAATGTTTTTCTGGGATGAATGCATCGTCGTCCGGACTGTCCTCCTCTCCGGAGGCAGGTTGATGAGTTTTACCCTCGGGAACGCCGTGATCGGGCATCTGCTCCGAGCTATGTTCGGCGTCCCCTGGCTCATCCTGCTCCATCGCTGTGTCCATGGGGTCGTTGTTTCCTTTGGAGTCGACCGGGGTGTCATTTTTTCTTGCACTGTTATCGCTATTTTTACAATGGCTAGACTTAGAGCGGCGCCTGCGCTGTCACTTTGGTTTCTGCCCGGGGGAATTATCCTCCATTTTCCTTTTTGTCGCTGTTGTTCTCCTTGGGTGTGTCCACCATGTATATATCATATGACAAGGTGGCTGTCCAGCGCCCCGTGGGCGGTGGTTCCTGATCATCTCCAATATCGACGTCCATATCATCGATGTCTTCGGAGTCGAAGTCAAGCATGTCGGTTAAGTCATCGACAGTGGCTATTAAGTGGGTGGTGGGTGGGTAGCGAATTTCTTTGTCGTCAGCATCCCACTCGAGCTGGACAAAGTTCGGCCAAGAGTCTCTTGATAAAGAGAGAGACCTTAATGAATTTAGCACGTCACCCAAGGGTGAGTGTTGAAAGATATCCGCGGAGGTAAACTCCATGATTGGTGCCCAATCAGATTCGATAGGCACGGATGCGCGCGGTTCAGAACCTAAGACCGGAGACGAGTCCGGGGGTCCGGTGACACAGATCTCTTTGGAGGTGGAGTCTGTGTTCGGCTCTAACGCCGATGAGTGTGCGGCCTCCGTGGCGGGGTCCAAATTAGGGGCCGGGGCAGCCACAGGTGCGATATCCCGAACACCGTCCGATGGCAGATCTAAGTCAGGCACGTCATGACTGTTCGGCACTCCTGACGCAGGCTCGAACCCGTCGAAGATCAGGTCTTCGCGGATGTCGGTTGTGTAGTTCAAATTTCCGAACCTGACCTGATGGCCAGCGGCGTAGCTGTCGATCTGCTCCAGATGGCCAAGTGAGTTAGCCCGCAGTGCGAAGCCGCCGAATATGAAAATCTATCCGGGAAGAAAAGTCTCCCCCTGGATCGCATCGTTGCTGATGATTGAAGGAGCCATCAAGCCTTATCGTGATGACATAGTGAAACTCTCAATGAAAGCACCAATGTCGGTGTCAAAACCGGCTGATCTCGGCTAGGGGGTCCCGAACTGTGCGTCTAAGGCTAATGGTAACACAAGGCTGGGGACACGATGTTTACCCAGGTTTGGGCCCTCTCGATGGAGGTAATACCCTACTTCCTGCTTGATTGATCTTGATGATATGAGTATTACAAGAGTTGATCTACCATGAGATCGTAGAGGCTAACCCTAGAAGCTAGCCTATGATTATGATTGTTTTTGTCCTATGGACTAAACCCTCCGGTTTATATAGACACCGGAGGGGGCTAGGGTTACACAGAGTCAGTTACAGAGAAGGAGATCTACACATCCGAATCGCCAAGCTTGCCTTCCATGCAAAGGACAGTCCCATCCGGACACGGGACGAAGTCTTCAATCTTGTATCTTCATAGTCCAACAGTCCGGCCAAAGTATATAGTCCGGCTGTCCAAGAACCCCCTAATCCAGGACTCCCTCAGCAGCCACAAGGTAGGGAGGCGCGCCTAGGGGGTAGGCGCGCCCCCACCCTCGTGGGCCCCTTGTGGCTCCCCTGACCGACTTCCTTCGCCTATATATATTCATGTACCCTGAAAACATCCAGGAGCACCACGAAACCCTATTTCCACTGCCGCAACCTTCTGTACCCGTGAGATCCCATCTTGGGGCCTTTTCCGGCGCTCCACCGGAGGGGGAATCGATCATGGAGGGCTTCTACATCAACACCATAGCCTCTCCGATGATGTGTGAGTAGTTTACCACAGACCTTCGGGTCCATAGTTATTAGCTAGATGGCTTCTTCTCTCTCTTTGATTCTCAATACAAAGTTCTCCTCGATCTTCTTGGAGATCTATTCGATGTAACTCTTTTTGTGCTGTGTTTGTCGAGATCCGATGAATTGTGGGTTTACGATCAAGTTTATCTATGAAAAATATTTGAATCTCCTCTGAATTCTTTTATGTATGATTGGTTATCTTTGTAAGTCTCTTCGAATTATCAGTTTGGTTTGGCCTACTAGATTGATCTTTCTTGCAATGGGAGAAGTGCTTAGCTTTGATTTCAATCTTGCGGTGTCCTTTCCCAGTGACAGCAGGGGTAGCAAGGCACGTATTGTATTGTTGCCATCGAGGATAAAAAGATGGGGTTTATATCATATTGCTTGAGTTTATCCCTCTACATCATGTCATCTTGCCTAATGTGTTACTCTGTTCTTATGAACTTAATACTCTAGATGCATGCTGGATAGCGGTCTATGTGTGGAGTAATAGTAGTAGATGCAGAATCGTTTCAATCTACTTGTCGCGAACGTGATGCCTATATACATGATCATGCCTAGATATTCTCATAATTATGCACTTTTCTATCAATTGCTCGACAGTAATTTGTTCACCCACCGTAATACTTATGCTATCTTGAGAGAAGCCACTAGTGAAACCTATGGCCCCCGGATCTATTTCCATCATATAAGTTTCCGATCTATTTTATTTTGCAATCTTTACTTTCCCATCTATATCATAAAAATACCAAAAGTATTTATCTTTCAGATCTCACTTTAGCAAGTGGCTGTGAATGGATTGACAACCCCTTTATCATGTTGGTTGCGAGGTTCTTGTTTGTTTTGTGTAGGTACAAGGCGACTTGTGTGTAACCTCCTACTGGATTGATACCTTGGTTCTCAAAAACTGGGGGAAATACTTACGCTACTTTGCTGCATCACCCTTTCCTCTTCAAGGGAAAACCAACGCAGTGCTCAAGAGGTAGCACATGGAACAATCAAAAATTATAGATACGTTGGAGACGTACCAGCATCCCCAAGCTTAATTCTTGATCGTCCTCGAGTAGGTACATGGTAAAAAATAGAATTTTTGATGTGGAATGTTGCCTAACATGTCATCTCATGGACATTTGGACTTTTATATGGTTCAAAGCAATATTCTAGTTTTAACATGATAATTTAAATACTCAAGCATATCAACAAGCAACCATGTCTTTCAAAATATCAATGCTAAAATAAGTTATCCCTAGTCGATCATGGTCAATCATTGGTCCATTCATGAAACACACTCGCATATTAGCTACACCCAATGCTCAAGTAGGGATTTGTATAGGTGCCAGAGCTCAAAGCAAAAATTGAGAGATAAAAACATTTTGGGAGGCATACTTTTCCCACCAACGAAAACGACTTAGAGCTCCCAACACTTTCCATGCTAGATACTCCCTCTGTTTCTTTTTAGTCTGCATATAAGATTTGGTCAAAGTCAAACTTTGTTAACTTTGACTAAGTTTATAGAAAAAATATCAAGATTCACAATATGAATTCAATATTGTTAGATGCATCATGAAATTAATTTTCATACCATATAGCTTTAATATTGTAGATGTTAATATTTTTTTCTACAAAGTTTGACTTTGACCTAATCTTATATGCAGACTAAAAAGAAACGGATGGAGTATATCATAGGCGGTTCCCAAACAGAAAATAAAGTTTATTCCTTTTTCAACCATACTTTCACTTTCCATGGCTAGCCGTATCCATGGTTGCCCTCCATACCAACACTTTCCAAGGAATTTATTATTTGACAACATAAAGTAAAATCATTTTTCATTTCGGGACTGGCCATCCCTAATATTTTTGCCTTACTCTCGTGCAATGACAAGTGAATAAACACTCATCATGAGAATAACACATCTAGCATGGAAAATATTAGCCACCCCTCACCACCTCGCGAGCGGTACGAGCACACGAAAGAGAATTTTATTTTGAAAGTTAGAGATGGCACATTGAAATTTGCTTAGAATGGCAAAATAATACCGCATATAGGTAGGTATGGTGGACTCATGTGGCAAAACTGGTTTAAAGGATTTTGGATGCACAAGTAGTGATCATACTAAGTGCAAAATGAAGGCTAGCAAAAGATTAAGAAGCGACCAACCAAGAAACGAATAATCTCATAAGTGAGCATTAAGCATAATTAACACCGAATAATGCACCACAAGTAGAATATAATTTCATTGCATAACTATTGACTTTCGTGCTTGCATAGGGAATCACATACCTTAACCCCAATATTCTTACTAAAGCATAATTGCTCATCAACATGAATCACATATCACATCATCATATCTCAAAACTATTACAAGGAATCAAGTTTATTTTCTCCAATGATCTTCATGAAAGTTTTTATTATATCCTTCTTGGATATCTATCACTTTGGAACTAATTTTCATATGTTGCTTTTGATAATCTCAAACAAATATAAGTGAGGATCATGAGCATAGTATTTCCTCTCAAATTAATTTAATCGAAGCAAGAGATAATTTCTTCAAAAATACTAAAGCACACCATGCTCAAAAAGATATAAGTGAAGCACTAGAGCAATTCCAAAGAAAAGAGCTTCCTTGATGGGATGTGAGTGCCGCTTACTTAGCCTCCCTGGCAACTATTTGAGAACTCTATTTTATTTAAAAACTTTCAGATCTAAGTATCTTATTAAAACAACAAGAAAAACAAAACAAAATGACATTCCAAGAATAGCACACATCATGTGAAGAAGCAAAACTTAGGCTCAACCAATACTAACCGATAATTATTGAGGAAGAAAGGTGGGATGCCTACCGGGCATCTCTAAACTTAGATGCATGAGACTTCTTGAAATATTATGTTTGGGTGCCTTGGGCATCCCCAAGCTTGAGCTTTCGTGTCTCCTTAATTCCTCTCATATTACGGTTTTCCTAAATATCAAAAACTTCATCCACACAAAACTCAACAAGAACTCATGAGATAAGTTAGTATAAATCAATGCAGAACCTTATCATTCTCTACTGTAGAAAATCACCAAAATAATTATTCAACATTTCATACTAAATTTCTCTGCATATTTAATACCCCTATCCTCAAATAGAATCATTAAACAAGCAAATATATGCAAACAATGCAAACATAACAGCAATCTGCCAAAACAGTACAGTCTGTAAAGAATGCAAGAGTATCAATACTTCTTTAACTCCAAAAATTATGAAAATTTACCACACTGTAGAAAATTTATTAGAGCTTATTGTGAAAAAAGTTTCAACATTTTATCACATTATGACTTTTCTCTAGAATTTTTGCAACAGCGATAAACTTTCTGTTTTCAAACAGCCTAGACTTGCAAAATAAGCATGGAAAAGGCTATACTTGACATTTTTATTGAAATAAAAGATGCAAAACATTATTCTAAATAACAGCAAGAAAATCTAACAAAATAAATTGACACTCCAAGTAAAACTCATATCATGTGACAAACGAAAACATAGCTCCAAGTAAGGTTACCGATAATGTTGGAGACGAAAGAGCGGATGCCTTCCGAGGCATCCCCAAGCTTAGTTGCTTGGATCTTCCTTGAATATTACCTTGGGGTGCCTTGGGAATCCCCAATATTAGGGTCTTGTCACTCCTTATTCTCCTCATATCGACATATCACCCAAAACTTGAAAACTTCAATCACACAAAACTTAACGGAACTTCGTGAGATAGGTTAGTATGATAAAGAGCAAACCATTTCACTTTGGTACTGTCAAAGACAAGATTCATAATTGTTTCCACACAACTCCTACTGTAGCATATCATTTCCACAATTTATATTGAGCAATATAATCCATGGAAACTAGAAAACAAGCAAACTATGCATTGAAAACAGAACCTGTCAAAAACAGAACAGTCTATAGTAATCTGTAGTCCAACAATATTTGTATATTAATATTCGGCAAAAATTCTAAACAAATAGGAAAACCTTGGAAATTTGTCTATTAATATTCGACAAAAAGAATCAGCATTTTATCATGCTTCTGTTAAAAATGAAAATTATTTTTGTGAGCGCAAAAGTTTCCGTTTTTCAGCAAGATCAAGGCAACTATCACCCAACATGATCCTAAAGGCTTTACTTGGCACTTTATTGAAACAAAAGCAATAAAACATGATCAATACAGTAGCATAATCATGTGAGCACACAAAAATAGTAGTTAAAAGTGTTGGGTTGTCTCCCAACAAGCGCTTTTCTTTAATGCCTTTTAAGCTAGGCATGATGAGTTCAATGATGCTCACATAAAAGATAAGAATTGAAACATAACGAGAGCATCATGAATCACATGACAAGCACATTTAAGCCTAACATGCTTCCTATGCATAGGTATTTTGTGAGCAAACAAATTATGGGAGCAATAATCAACTGGCATAGGAAGGCAAGACAATCATAACTTCAAAACTTTCAACACATAGAGAGGAAACTTGATATTATTGCAATACCTACAAGCATATGTTCCTCCCTCATAATAATTTTCAGTAGCATCATGAATGAACTCAACAATATAACTATCACATAAAGCATTCTTTTCATGATCCACATGCATACAAAAATTATTACTCTCCACATAAGCAAATTTCTTCTCATCAATAGTAGTGGGAGCAAACTCAACAAAATAGCTATCATGTGATTGAAAATTAAGATCATGATGACAAGTTTCATGGTTATCATTATTCTTTATAGCATACATGTCATCACCAAAATCATCATAAATAGCAACTTTGTTCTCATAGTTAATTGAAGCCTCATCCAAAATGGTGGATTCATCATTAAATAAAGTCATGACCTCTCCGAATCCACTTTCATCATTATAATAATCATAAATGGGAGGCATGCAATCATTATAACAAATTTGCACATCAAATCTTGGGGGACTAAAAATATCATCTTCATCAAATATAGCATCCCCAAGCTTATGGCTTTGCATATCATTAGCATCACGGATATTCAAAGAATTCATACTACTAACATTGCAAGCATGCTCATAATTTAAATATTTTGTGCCAAACATTTTATAGAATTCTTCTTCTGTCAATTGAGCACAATTTTCTTTTCCATCATTTTCATGAAATACATTATAAAGATGAACAGTATGACGCAACCTCAATTCCATTTTTTGTAGTTTTCTTTTATGAACCAAACTAGTGATAAAACAAGAAACTAAAAGATTTGATTGCAAGATCTAAAGATATAGCTTCAAGCACTCACCTCCCTAGCAGCGACGCCAGAAAAGAGCTTGATGTCTACAACGCAACTTTATTCTTGTAGACTCGTGCTGGACCTCCAAGCGCAGAGTTTTGTAGGACAGTAGCAATTTTCCCTCAAGTGGATGACCTAAGGTTTATCAATCCGTGGGATGTGTAGGATGAAGATGGTCTTTCTCAAACAACCATGCAACCAAATACAAGAAATCTCTTGTGTCCCCAACACACCCAATACAATGGTAAATTGCATAGGTGCACTAGTTCGGCGAAGAGATAGTGATAAAATTGTAATATTGATGGTAGAAAAATATTTTTATAATCTGAATAAAAAAGACAGCAAGATAGCAAATAGTAAACGGGCACAAAAACGGTATTGCAATGCTTCAAAATGAGGCCTAGGGTCCATACTTTCGCTAGTGCAATCTCTCAATAGCGCTAATATAACTGGATCATATAACCACCCCTCAAAGTGCGATGAAGAGTCACTCCAAAGTTCCTATCTAGCGGAGAACATAAGAATAAATTGTTTGTAGGGTACGAAACCACCTCAAAGCTATTCTTTCTATTTGATCTATTCAAGAGTTCGTACTAAAATAACACAAAGTTATTCTTTTCGTTCAATCTATCCTAGAGTTCGTACTAAATAACACCAAAGCAAATTCACATTCATAATACTCTATCCAACACAAAGAACTTCAAAGAGCGCCCAAGATTTCTACCGGAGAAACAAAGACAAGAACGTGCATCAACCCCTATGCATAGATTACCCAAATGTTACCTCAGGAATCCGCGAGTTGAGTGCCAAAACATATATCAAGTGAATTAATATGACACCGCATTGTCACCACGAGTATTAAATTGCAAGACATATATCAAGTGTTCTCAAATCCATAAAAGTATTCAATCCGATAACAACGAAATCTCAAAGGGAAAAACTCAATTCATCACAACAAGATAGAGAGGGGCAAACACCATATGATCCAACTATATTAACAAAGCTCGCGATACATTAAGATCATGGCATCTCAAGAACACAAGAGAGACAGAGAGAGAGAGAGAGAGAGAGAGAGAGAGAGAGAGAGAGAGAGAGAGAGATTCAACACATAGCTACTGGTACAAATCCTCAGCCCCGAGGGTGGACTACTCCCTCCTCATCATGGTGGCCGCCGAGATGATGAAGATGGCCACCGGAGATGATTCCCCCCTCCGGTAGGGTGCCG
>NC_057798.1:465933728-465971796 GCF_018294505.1 Triticum aestivum | reverse complement strand
GGTTTTTGGTGGCTACAGAGGCCTGTGGTGGCGGAACTTCTGATCTAGGTTCACCCCGAGAGTTTCAGAATATTTGTGAATTTATAGGGTAAAGAGGGGGTGCGGGAGCCACCGAGGTGGGCACGACCCACCTAGGCACGCCTGCCCCCCCAGGCGCGCCCTGGTGGGTTGTGCCCCATCGGGGCATTCCCCCCCCCCCCCAGGTGCTGCTCTAGCCCATTGGTGGTCTTTTGGTCCATAAAAAATTCACAAAAAGTTTCGCGGTGTTTGGACTCCGTTTGATATTGATTTCGTGTGATGTAAAAAACATCAACTGGCACTTGGCACTATGTCAATAGGTTAGTACCAAAAAATGATATAAAATGACTATAAAATGATTATAAAACATCCAATAATGATAATATACCAACATGGGACATTAAAAAATTATAGATACATTGGAGATATATCAGCACGCCAACTATTGGTAGGGCGGGCGCGGATGGGATCCAAACAACCCCATAATGACAATGGTTGAGGAATTGCTTGATACAAAGAATGGGAACTAGGATATGCATGCTGATACGTCTCCAACGTATCTATAATTTATGAAGTATTCATTGCATGTTTACAATAGTTTTATATGATTTTGGTATGATTTGATTAGAACTAACCCGGACTGACGTTGTTTTAAGCAGAACTACCATGGTGTTGTTTTTGTGCAGAAATAAAAGTTCTCGGAATGCGATGAAAATCAACGGAGAATTTTTCTGGAAAATATAAAAAATACTGGAACAAAAAAATCTACCGGAGGGGAGTCCCATGGGCCCCACGAGGGTGGGGGCGCACCCACCCCCCTGGGGCCCCCTATCTCATGGCCGCCTTGGGGACCCCCCTGACTTGTTCTCGATGCCATCCTCTCCTATAAATACAGAAACCTCCAGAAAATAACCGAGATCGGAAGTTCCACCGCCGCAAGCCTCTGTAGCCACGAGAAATCAATCTAGGCCCTCTCTGGCACCCTGCCGGAGGGGGACATCATCACCGGAGGCCATGGAGGAGGATCTCGGAGGGGCCATCATTGCCATGAAGGCCAAGGACCAGAGGGAGAACCTCTCCACATCTAGGGGGAAGGCCATGGAGGAGGAAGCACAAGAAGGAGAACCTCTTCTCCTCTCTCTCGGTGGCGCCGGTGTGGCATCGGGAGGGGAATCACCGCCGCGGTGATCGTCTTCATCAACATCACCATCATCATCCCCACCTCATCTCTTTTACGCGGTCCACTCTCCCGCATCCCGTTGTAATCCCTACTTGAACATGGTGCTTTATGCCACATATTATGATCCAATGATGTGTTGCCATCCTATGATGTTTTGAGTAGATATCCTTTGTCTTTGGGTTGATTGATGATCTAGATTGGTACAAGTTGTATGTTTTATTTTGGTGTTGTCCTATTGTGCCCTCCATGTCGCGCAAGCGTGAGGGATTCCCGCTGTAGGGTGTTGCAATACGTTCATGATTCGCTTCTAGTGGGTTGCTTGAGTGATAGAAGCATAAACCCGAGTAAGGGGGTTGTGGCGTATGGGATAAAGGGGACTCGATGCTTTAATGCTATGGTTGGGTTTTACCTTAATGATCTTTAGTAGTTTTGGATGCTTGCTAGAGTTCCAATCATAAGTGCATATGATCCAAGAATAGAAAGTATGTTAGCTTATGCCTCTCCCTCATATGAAATTGCAATGACGACTACTGGTCTTTGCTACCTCTTGAGCACTACGTTGGTTTTCCCTTAAAGAGGAAAGGGTGATGCAGCAAAGTAGCATAAGTATTTCCCTCAGTTTTTGAGAACCAAGGTATCAATCCAGTAGGAGGCTCCACACAAGTCCCTTGTACCTACACAAACAAACAAGAACCTCGCAACCAACGCGATAAAGTGGTTGTCAATCCCTTCACGGTCACTTGCGAAAGTAAGATCTGATAGAGATAATAAGATAAGATAAATATTTTTGGTATTTTTATGATATAGATTGGAAAGTAAAGATAGAAAAATAAAGTAGATTGGAAACTTATATGAAAAAAGATAGACCCGGGGGCCATAGGTTTCACTAGTGGCTTCTCTCAAGATAGCATAAGTATTACGGCAGGTGAACAAATTACTGTCACGCAATTGATAGAAAAGTGCATAGTTATGAGAATATCTAGGCATGATCATGTATATAGGCATCACGTCCGCGACAAGTAGACCGACTCCTGCCTGCATCTACTACTATTACTCCACACATTGACCGCTATCCAGCATGCATCTAAAGTATTAAGTTCATAAGAACGAAGTAACGCATTAAGCAAGATGACATGATGTAGAAGGATAAACTCAAGAAATATGATGTAAACCCGATCTTTTTATCCTCAATGGCAACAATACAATACGTGCCTTTCTGCCCCTGCTGTCACTGGGAAAGGACACCACAAGATTGAACCCAAAGCTAAGCACTTCTCCCATTGCAAGAAAGATCAATCTAGTAGGCCAAACCAAACTGATAATTCGAAGAGGCTTGCAAAGATAACCAATCATACATAAAAGAAGTCAGAGGAGATTCAAATATTTCTCGTAGATAAACTTGATCATAAATCCACAATTCACCGGATCTCGACAAACACACCGCAAAAAGAGTTACATCGAATAGATCTCCAAGAAGATCGAGGAGAACTTTGTATTGAGATTCAAAGAGAGAGAAGAAGTCATCTAGCTAATAACTATGGACCCGAAGGTCTGTGGTAAACTACTCACACATCATCGGAGAGGCCATGTTGTTGATGTAGAAGCCCTCCATGATCGATTCCCCCTCCGGCGGAGCGCCGGCGAAGGCTCCAAGATGGGATCTCACGGGTACAGAAGGTTGCGGTGGTGGAAATAGGGTTTCGTGGTGCTCCTGGATGTTTTCAGGGTATGAAAGTATATATAGGCGAAGGAGGTCGGTCAGGGGAGCCACGAGGGGCCCACGAGGGTGGGGGCGCGCCCTGGACCCTCGTGGCCGCCTCGGCTGCTTCTTGACATCCACTCCAAGTCTCCTGGATTGCATTTGTTCCAAAAAGATCGCTCCCGAAGGTTTCATTCTGTTTGGACTCCGTTTGATATTCCTTTTCTTCGAAACATTGAAATAGGCAAAAAAATAACAATTCGGGTTGGGCCTCTGGTTAGTACGTTAGTCCCAAAAATGATATAGAAGTGCAAAGTAAAGCCCATAAACATCCAAAACGGGTAATATAATAGCATGGAACAATCAAAAAATATTGATACGTTGGAGACGTATCAAGCATCCCCAAGCTTAATTCCTGCTCGTCCTCGAGTAGGTAAATGATAAAAACAGAATTTTTGTTGTGGAATGCTACCTAGCATAATTCTCAATGTAATTTTATTTATTGTGGCATGAATGTTCAGATCCAAATGATTCAAGATAAAAGTTCATATTGACATAAGAGTAATAATACTTCAAGCATACTAACAAAGTAATCATGTCTTCTCAAAATAACATGGCCAAAGAAAGTTATCCCTACAAAATCATATAGTCTGGCTATGCTCTATCTTCATCACACAAAATATTTGAATCATGCACAACCCTAATGACAAGCCAAGCAATTGTTTCATACTTTTGATGTTCTCAAACTTTTTCAATCTTCACACAATACATGAGCGTGAGCCATGGACATAGAACTATATGTGGAATAGGATGGTGGTTGTGGAGAAGACAAAAAGGAAGAAGATAGTCTCACATCAACTAGTCATATCAACGGGCTATGGAGATGCCCATTAATAGATATCAATGTGAGTGAGTAGGGACTGCCATGCAACGGATGCACTAGAGCTATAAGTGTATGAAAGCTCAAAAAGAAACTAAGTGGGTGTGCATTCAACTTGCTTGCTCATGAAGACCTAAGGAATTTTGAGGAAGCCCATCATTGGAATATACAAGCCAAGTTCTATAATGAAAATTTTCCACTAGTATATGAAAATGACAACATATGAGACTCTCTCTATCATAAAGATCATGGTGCTACTTTGAAGCACAAGTGTGGAAAAAGGATAGTAACATTGTCCCTTCTCTCATTTTCTCTCATTTTATTTTATTTTGGTGGGCTTCTTTGGCCTCTTTTTTTTTATTTGGGCTTCTTTGGCCTCTTTTATTTTTTATAAAGTCCGAAGTCTCATCCCGACTTGTGGTTGAATCATAGTCTCCATCATCCTTTCCTCGCTTGGGACAATGCTCTAATAATGAAGATCATCACACTTTTATTTACTTACAACTCAAGAATTACAACTCAATACTTAGAACAAAATATGACTCTATGTGGATGCCTCCGGCGATGTACCGGGATATGCAATGAATCAAGAGTGACATGTATGAAAGAATAATGAAAGTGGCTTTGCCACAAATATGATGTCAACTACATGATCATGCAAAAGCAATATGGCAATGATGGAGCGTGTCATAATAAATAGAACAATGGAAAGTTGCATGGCAATATATCTCGGAATGGCTATGGAAATTCCATAATGGGTAGGTATGGTGCCTGTTTTGAGGAAGGTATATGGTGGGTGTATGATACCGGTGAAAGGTGTGCGGTATTAGAGAGGCTAGCAATGGTGGAAGGGTGAGAGTGCATATAATCCATGGACTCAACATTAGTCATAAAGAACTCACATACTTATTGCAAAAATCTATTAGTTATCGAAACGAAGTACTACACACATGCTCCTAGGGGGATAGATTGGTAGGAAAAGACCATCGCTCGTCCCCGACCGCCACTCATAAGGAAGACAATCAATAAATAAATCATGCTCCGACTTCATCACATAACGGTTCACCATACGTGCATGCTACGGGAATCACAAACTTTAAAACGAGTATTTCTCAAATTCACAACTACCCAACTAGCATGACCCTAATATTACCATCCTCATATCTCAAAACAATCATCAAGTATCAAACTTCTCATAATATTCAATGCACTTTCTATGATAGTTTTTATTATACCCAACTTGGATGCCCATCATATTAGGACCAATTTTATGACCATAGCAAATACCATGCTGTTCTAAAAGACTCTCAAAATAATATAAGTGAATCATGAGAGATCAATAATTTCTACAAAATAAAACCACCGCCGTGCTCTAAAAGATATAAGTGAAGCACTAGAGCAAATTTTGTCTAGCTCAAAAGATATAAGTGAAGCACATAGAGTATTCTAATAAATTTCGATTCATGTGTGTCTCTCCCAAGAGGTGTGTAAATCAAGGATGATTGTGGTAAAATAAAAATCAAAGAGTCATATCATACAAGACGCTCCAAGCAAAACACATATCATGTGGTGAATAAAAATATAGCTCCAAGTAAAGTTACCGATAGATGAAGATGAAAGAGGGGATGCCTTCCGGGGAATCCACAAGCTTAGGCTTTTGGTTGTCCTTGAATTATCTTGGGGTGCAATGGGCATCCCCAAGATTAGGCTCTTGCCACTCCTTATTCCATAACCCATCAAATCTTTACCCAAAACTAGAAAACTTCACAACACAAAACTTAACAGAAAATCTCATGAGCTCCGTTAGTGCAAGAAAGAAAAACCATCACTTAAGGTACTGTAATGAACTCATTCTTTATTTATATTGGTGTTAAACCTACTGTATTCCAACTTTTCTATGGTTCATACCCCCCGATACTAGCCATAGATTCATGAAAATAAGCAAACAACACACGAAAAACAGAACCTGTCAAAAACAGAACAGTCTGTAGAAATATGTAACTTTCGAATACTTCTGGAACTCCAAAACTTCTAAAATAAATAGGTGGACGTGAGGAATTTATATATTAATCATATTAAAAAATAATCAACCTAAAAGCACTCTCCAGTAAAACATGGCAGCAAATCTCGTGAGTGCTAAAGTTTCTGTTTTTTACAGCAAGATCATAAAGACTTCACCCAAGTCTTCCCAAAGGTTCTACTTGGCAAAAACACTAATCAAAACATAAAACCACATCTAAATAGAGGCTAGATGAATTATTTATTACTAAACAGAAGCAAAAAGTAATGAACAAAAATAAAATTGGGTTGCCTCCCAACAAGTGCTATCGTTTAACGCCCCTAGCTAGGCATAAAAGCGAGAATAGATCTACGTATTGCTATCTTTGGTATTGGGAAAGAAAAGAGAAAATTTATTATCTATAGCATTTATCCTTCTATTTTGGGAAATCACATGGCCATTAATGGAGGAAGAAAGATTAAGCACATTACAGAAATTTGCATCTAAGCCAGCCTTCATCTCTTTGATAATTTCGTTTTGATAAAAGCATAAGAGAGTGGTGGATTCAACCTTATCATTCATGGGGTGCCCAAATATGTTTTCATTTTTTCATAGGTATCTATAGCATACCCCTCAAGAAAACCTTCTTCAAAAATAGAATCTAAAACTTGCTTAAACGAAGAGGGTAAGCCAACATAAAAGCTTTTTAGGTATATCTCAATTTGATATTGTGGCACATAGCTAGCTCGAATCCTTAATAGCCTATCCCAAGAATATTTTAAAGACTCATCAAGTAAATAACAAAAAATGCCGGAGTCCTCTTCATCAAAATTATTCAAACTCTCCTTGGTAACCCCGGTAGGTCTTTCCATAGCATCATTATTTATGAGCTTAGTGAGGACAGAGGGACTATCCAAAGTACTAAAACTCGGGAGAGAACCCTTAGCTCTCTTCGACTCAGCCATGGTAAAGGGAAGGCAAGCGGTAAAGAAAGGGCGAATAAAACAGCAAGGGTGAAGTGGGGGAGAGGAAAATGAGAGGTAAATGGCAAATAATGTAATGCGAGGGAGATGAGTTTGTGATGGGTACTTGGTATGTCTTGACTTGAGCGAAGACCTCCCCGGTAACAGCGCCAGAAATCCTTCTTGCTACTGAGGGAGTCCTGGAGTAAGGGGTCCTCGGACAGCCAGACTATATGCATATGCCAGACTGTTGGACTATGAAGATTCAAGATAGAAGACTTTGTCCAGTGTCCGGATGGGACTCTCCTTTGCGTGGAAGGCAGGCTTGGCAGTTAGGATATGAATATTCCTTTCTTTGTAACCGACTCTGTGTAACCATAGCCCCCTCCGGTGTCTATATAAACCGGAGGGTTTAGTCCGCAGGACAAGAACAATCGTAACCATAGCCTAGCTTCTAGGGTTTAGCCTCTACGATCTCGTGGTAGATCAACTCTTGTAATACTCATATCATCAAGATCAATCAAGCAGGAAGTAGGGTATTACCTCCATTGAGAGGGCCCGAACCTGGGTAAACATTGTGTCCCCCACCTCTTGTTACCATTAGCCTTAGACGCACAGTTCGGGACCCCCTACCCGAGATCCGCCGGTTTTGACACCGACATTGGTGCTTTCATTGAGAGTTCCACTGTGTCGTCACCATAAGGCTTGATGGCTCCTCTAATCATGTACAACAACGCTGTCCATGGTGAAGTTTTTCTCCCCGGACAGATCTTTGTATTCGGCGGCTTCACACTGCGGGCCAACTCGCTTGGCCATTTGGAGCAGGTTAACAGCTACACCCCTGGCCATCAGGTCAGGTTTGGAAGCTTGAACTACACTGGTGACATCCGCGGAGACTTGATCTTTGACGGATTCGAGCCCATGACAGTCGCGCCCTGCCGCCACGATGAACATGACCTAAATCTGTCATCAGACTGTGTGCAGGAGATTGCGCATGTAACCGCACTGGCCCTAGATCCAGAGCAGAGCACGCCATCCGAGAGCGGGAGGCTCAACCTCGCCACGGAAGCCGCGGACTCAGCGGCGCTAGAGCCGAACATAGACCTGACCTCCAACGAGGCCTGTGTCATCAGAACCTCGGACTCTCTCTGGCTACAGGCTCCGAACCGCGTGAATTCGCACCTGTCGAATCTGACTGGGCGTCGATCTTGGAGTTCAGCTCTGCGGACATATTCCAACACTCACCCCTAGGCGACGTGTTAAACTCATTAATGTCTCTCTCCTTGACAGGAGAGTCCTGGCCGAACTATCTCCGGCTTGAGTGGGAAGTGGACGACGAAGAACTTCGTTGCCCACCCACCACCCACTTGATAGCCACTGTCGATGATTTAACCGACATGCTTGATTTCGACTCCGAAGACATCGACGGTATGGACGACGATGCCGAAGAAGAACAAGAACCACCGCCCACAGGGCGCTGGACAGCCACCTCCTCATACGATATATACATGGTGGATACACCCAAAGAAGACAATGGCGATGACATAAAGGACCAAGTTGAGGATAAAACTCCTGGAAAGCAGCCAAAGCGCCGAGTTCAGCGGTGCCGCTCGAAACCACGCCATGGTAAAAACAGCGATACCGGCACAAGAGGGAATAACACCCCGGACGACGCCAAGACAAAGAAGAAACCGCAGACCCAACAATGGAGCAGGACGAGCAAGGTGCTAGCGAACACAGTCCGGGGCCCCAGTCCAATCACAGTGATGCCAAAGACTCCAATTATCAACCTGTCTCTGAAGAGGAGAGCAGTCGGGATGATGATGCATTCTCCCGGAAGAACAATTAGAACAAGAACACCTCCACCGGAGACTTATCGCCACCGCGAGGAGCTTGAAGAAGCAGAAGCAACGGCTTAAAGCCACACAGGATACGCTAAACAATAAAAGGAACAAAGTGCTCGACACTCAGGAAAAATACGGCGGTAACCGCCAAATAAATAGCTATCCCAAATGCAAACTGCTTCTCGAATTCGACGGCGATGCTATGACGCCCATACCGCCGAATAACAATACGGATGATCAACCAGGGCGACCACCTCATAGTCGAGACAGAGCGGATAATAACGCCGCACACAAAACCACATCCTCTCCCCATAAAGGAAAGGAGGTCGCAACCCAGAACCAGAAACACGATTTACGTGAAGACCTGGACAAAAGGGCTGGCAGAACCAGGTCCATTTATGGATACAGGGAACGCATCCCCGCACAAGATCAGGGCCATCAAACCAAATATGCAGGTAACTTACCAGTTCGGAACCAACACCGAACACTGCAACCGTCGGGCCCGCGCCGCGACATAGCCAAATACAGGGGTGCCGCACACCCCTTGTGATTCACCGATGAGGTGTTGGATCATGAATTTCCAGAAGGGTTTAAACCCGTGAATATCGAGGCATACGACAGAACGATAGACCCTGCGGTCTGGATAGAAGACTTTATTCTTCACATCCACATGGCTTGTGGAGACGATCTCCACGCCATCAAATACCTACCCCTCAAGCTAAAAGGACCAGCTCGGCACTGGCTGAAAAGCCTCCCCGAAAATTCCATTGGAAGCTGGGAAGAACTTGAAGGACGCTTTCAGGGCCAATTTCCAAGGGACCTATGTCCGGCCTCCGGACGCAGACAATCTAAATCACATAACCCAACAACCCGGAGAGTCAGCCCGTAAGCTTTGGAACCGATTTCTCACTAAGAAGAACCAAATCGTCGACTGTCCAGATGCCAAAGCCTTAGCAGCTTTCAAACACAGTGGTCGGGACGAATGGCTGGCCAGACACCTAGGCCAGGAAAATCCAAGGACAATCGCAGCCTTAACTACACTCATGACCCACTTTTGCGCGAGAGAGGACAGCTGGCTGGCCCGTAGCAGCACCAGCGATCCTGGCACATCCGAAGTCAGGGACGGCAATGGAAATCCATGACGCAATAAAAACAAACATCGGAACAACGAAGAAATCCCGGACAATACAACGGTAAACGCCGGATTCAGGGGCTCCAGACCCGGTCAACGGAAAAAGTCACTTAAAGGCAGTAGAGATGGTCCATCTAGCCTAGACAAAATTCTCGAAAGATCCCGCCAGATTCACGGCATCCCCGACAAACCAGCCAATCATACCAACAGAGAATGTTTGGTCTTCAAGCAGGCCGGCAAGCTCAACGCCAAACACAAGGGGAAGGGACCGCAAAGCAAAGACGAGGACGAATCTCGCCAGCCGAATATGGGGGGACAGAAGAAATTTCCACCGGAGGTCAAAACAGTGAACATGATTTATGTCACTCATATCCCAAAGCGGGAGCGCAAACACGCACTCCGAGACGTGTATGCTATAGAGCTTGTCGCCCCCAAATTTAACCCATGGTCGGCCTGTTCGATCACCTTCGGTCGCAGGGATCATTCGACTAGTATCCGTCACGGGGGCTCGGATGCCTTAGTGGTCGACCCAATAATCGACGGATACCACCTCACCCGAGTCCTCATGGATGACGGCAGTAGTCTCAATCTGATATATCAGGACACTGTCCGTAAGATGGGGATAGACCCGTCAAGAATCAAGCAAAGCAGCACTACCTTTAAAGGAGTAATACCAGGTGTAGAGGCACGCTGCACAGGCACCCTAACACTAGACGTCATCTTCGGCTCTCCCGACAACTTTAGAAGCGAGGAGCTAATCTTCGACAATGCTCCATTCCGAAGTGGATATCACGCACTACTTGGACGAACGGCCTTCGACCGTTTCAATGAAATCCCGCACTATACTTATCTTAAGCTCAAGATGCCTAGGCCGCGTGGCGTTATCACGGTGAGCGAAAGTACAGAGCGCTCTCTTCGTACAGAAGAATATGCGGCGGCCCTAGTAGCCGAAGCTCGAAGCGGCCTTTTTAAGCCGAACAGCTCATCGGTCCTCAAGACCGCGGACACAACCAAACGTGTTCGGTGCACACCTACGTGTAAAATCTCAGATAAACCTGCACTTGTTTAGTAGCCCTGCCCCCATAGATCGCCCCATAAGAAGACTATACATATTTTCCCGTATACATAAATACACACTCAAAATTCCTTGGGTAGCGCTGGGGGCACACTGCACGTAAGAAGTCTATAGTTCGGCTTGACCCTATTCGGAATCAGGAAGCTATAGTTCATGATTCATCAAAACCAACAAACTGTACCCACGACCATACTAGATTCTTTCACCTGGTTCTTTCCTTTTTACAAATAGGCCATCATGATATACCCTTCAAGGACACTGCATAACAGAGACAAAGGCACAAACGTGCAGCAGGGCCCCGTCTCAAGGTTTCTGTTTAGATTAAGACCATGTGTAGACCTTTTTCTTATTATTATCTCTTGTTGTTTCATACCCTCCTAGCATATAAAACGCCCAGGAAAGATATCGGCAGTACTTGCGAACTTACGATTCGCCGTACTAAAATGGATGTTATAGAAGCAGCCAGCTGTGTGCTTTGAGAACTATATTCTCACCACAGGCGCTCTCTCCTCACGCCGGGTCATAGCACGTGCCTTGAATTCAGGGTTCATTACCGGGGGCTGTACCCAGCCTGGTATATACTGAAAAGTCCAAATACCTTCTGGAGTGTTCGGCGTCGTGAGTTTTGGCCTTATATGCATCAGCTCCGAATCATGTCTTGGGTCAATAGTTGGGTTTGCCCGGCTCCTGTACTTGCTACCTTACATTCCGTTCTATCGTCTAAGGCGACCAAGGGAGAACTACTGCCATTGTGCCCTGGTTCATCCGGACGAGCATCTCAGTAGAGAAAGCCAAAAAATGACTGTCATGATAAGGCGAGAGCTGGTCAACCACTCGATGACTCAGCGGAATCTTCGTGATTCCTCCGCATTAACGAAGGACCGGTTTCCTGGTCATGTATGTAAATGCACCGTATTCGGAGAAATGAGCACATACCAGGGGCTATATAGTAGCCCCGCCGTCAAACTCATATGGCTAAGTGAAAGTGTTAAAGCTCTATAGTCCGATTGCCTAGTTCGCTGCACTAACACCTCCTTAATAGACCAAGATGTTGGGTCAAGTGTGATCGAGTGCTTTTCTAAACACCCCGGCGTTATACACGAGGGGGATGAAGCCGACGATGCAAACTTTCAGGTTATATACACATATACATAAACGGCCACACAGGAGGCACTAAAATATTTTACAGGCAAAAGTATAAACATAGCCTTCATAATCACAAGCATTGTTTTTACAATTCGGATACATGTTACTCGAACATAATATTCTTCGAGCACTGACCCTCTATCAAGCGGGCACCCTCTAATACTTCTTCAAAATATTGATCTGGTGTGTCCTGACCCCCGGGCGGACCCCTACTGCAATATTTGTGGCCTTCATCTTCTCCCAATACGTCTTCACACGGGCAAGGGCCATCCGTGCACCTTCTATGCACGTTGACCGCTTGACAGCGTTGATATGCGACACCGCACAAACAAGTTGCTGCACTAAACCAAAATAACTATTCACAGTTGGTCCCCCAGGCCACAACCGGTCCATGACATCCTTCATGGCAAGTTCGGATATCCTGTGGAGCTCCGCCCATTCGTCCATCTGCTCATTCAACAGCAGCGGACACTTTGGCATGCTAAACTGCGACCAGAAAAGTCGTTCCGCTTCATGGCCTTCTTGGGCCTGGAAAAACTGCGTCGCATTAGAAGCACTCTATGACAAGTCCAAAAATGCATCCAGAGAACTCCACATTTGATCAAGTGGGGCATACTTCGGATCGCTGAACTTAGTTCGTAATAAAAAGGGCTTCCCAGCCGCGATCTCCCCAGCTTGCCGGATTTCCTCCCATGCCGCTCTCACCTCTGACCGGGTTTCCTTTGCCGCTTGTAAAGCCTTCTCAAGGTCAACCGCTTTTTCTTTGGTCTCTTTCTCGAGAAGTGCATATTGGCTAGCGGCATCCCTTAGCTCAAGCGCCATGCTGGATATTTTCTCCTTACTCAGGCGATGAGTAGCCTGTTCGGCTTTTAGTTCACCAACTGCCTTCTCGGCAACCGCATTGCTTATCCTGGCTTGCTCCTTGGCCCGAGCAAGCTCAGCCCGAAGGGTCTCCACGGCGGCAGCACCATCTGAAGTCAAGCATACTATAAATTCCAGCATCACGCTCCTATTTATATTCACTTACCGCCCAAAAGACATACCTTGCGCCTCGTCAAGCCACTTGTTCACGAGCATGATGTCATCATCCGCCTCATCAAGTTGTCACTTTAGTTCGGCAAATTGGGCAGCCTGGGCAGTGCTCGGGGCGGCAGCCGCCTGTGTACAAATTACCAAAATTATTACCTGAGCATATTGATCCTCTGATCGTCCCATTCGCAGGACAACCAGAGTCTCAGGGGCTACTATCTATACACAACGCACATTGTGTTTACGGTACAAAACAAGAGGTTACATTACGTACCTCAAAGCCTCTTAGCGGGCTCGTAAAGGCTTCATTCAATCCGCTTTTTGCGGACGAAATTCTCTCAATCACTGTACCCATTAAGGTACGATGTTCCTATGAGATAGGCGCTTGCTGCAGAAGACCCCGTCCATATGTCCGGCTATATATCGGATGGTCCGGAACTTTTTTTGTTGGTCTCTCTAGGAGCCGAACACCCCGGACCTCGGGTGGCCGAAGAGTCATCTTCTGGCCTGGCGCTCCTTCGTGGGTCGAGAGAGATCCTCCGGGACGACACCTTGGGGTCGTCCGCCTTATGGGGCGGGGAAGTATGAGGCGGTGTTTTGCTCTCCATCATCTTCGGAAGAAGATCCCCCGAGGACGAAGATTGTTGAGGGAGGCTATAGGCCGAATTGCAAAACATACATTTCAAAATGTTACCCTCACAAATGAGAAAAGAACGGGGTATGCTTATTAAACACCTTTGTTCACTTATGGTTTGGCTAAAGGCTGGCCCCCTTGTGGGCACTGTGCGGCAATATCGCCTCCCGAATTCGGGCCCCCTGATAGGGACTTCTTCCCTCGCTTGGAAGCCTCTGCCTCCAGGTCTTCGGGAGAGGCTCTTTTCTTCCCGTAGGGGGAGGGAATGTTAGATTCTCCTCCCTGTTCACCCTCCAGCACGGGAGTTCTGACTTCCTCAGATATGGTGCGTGATGCACCTTTGGTATGAAGGCCGCTTTGGGCCTCTCCACTCCTCTCCTTTCCTTCCCTCAACGGCACTTGATACGGTGCCAGAGCCAGCATCCTGGTTAACACTGAGTCCGCTGAGTTTTCGGGAAGAGGGGTCGAACACCTGATCATCTCCGCCTTCTTTACCCAGCCCTGGCAGAGTATGGTTTTCTCAGTTTTGTTATGAGAAACTTAAAACTAAAAACGTGTTCGGAAATAGAGTACTTACCGGGGAATCCGAATGGTTGCAGTCGAGGCATGCGTCCTTTGTGGTGTCCGGACACCTTTTTGGTGACCCGAAGACTAATTCATACATCCCTTCGAGCGTTGTGTCGAAGAAGCACTGAATGGTTCACGGTCCTTCCGGATTGAATTCCCACATACGGAGAGGTCGGCGCTGGCATGGAAAGATTCGACGGACTAACATAACTTGAATTACCTTGACGAGATCGATGTCCTTCCTAATAAGGTCTCGAATGCGGCTTTGCAGTATTTGAACTTCATCTGGCGACCCCCAAACTAGCCCCTTGTTAATCCACGATACAAGCTGTGGCGAAGGGCCGGATCGGGGCTCCGTGATATAAGACCACTCCCGTTGCCATAGTCCAGAAAAGTTGCGGTGAAGGAACCCTTTGGCCAGACGGCGTCGTCTGATTTGCTTATCAGAGCACCTCCGCACTCTGTGTGTCTCCCGTCTATTATCCTCGGCCTTACATCAAAGGTCTTGAGCCACAAGCCGAAGTGTGGAGAGATACAGAGGAAAGCCTCACATACGATGATGAATGATGAGATGTGAAGGAGGGAGTCCGGAGTTAGATCATGGAAATCTAGTCCGTACTAAAACATGAGCCCTCGAACGAAGGGATTGAGGGAGAAACCTAGCCCCGAAGGAAGTGAGGGATAAATACGACCCTCTCATTAGGCCTAGGAGTAGGGATAACCTGCCCTTGTGCAGGAAGCCTGTGAAGGATTTCCGCGGTCAAGTACCTCGCCTCCCTGAGCTTCGCGATATCCTCCTCGGTGATAGAGGAAGCCATCCACCGGCCTTGAGAGATGGTTCCGGACATGGCCTGAGGATTGAAGCAACTGGTTAGGCCTTGGGCATTGGAACTCGAGGTGAGAGGAGGAGGGAGTAGCGTAGAGGGGAAAGGCGGGTTTCGCCCTCCTTATAAAGATGAAGAATATCAAACGTCCCCTATGCGGCCTTAAAACATGCCTATCCCCGAGGAATCATACCAACGGGACGGTTGGGTTACCCATGCCCGTGTTTATGAGAGTCCCATAATAAGGGGGCACGATCTCCGCTTCGATAAGATGTGCCAATAAAACCGCCTTGCGAAGCGTGGAGTAGCAGGTCAGAAAAACGATTTGAAATAATGGCTGGATGATGACCTAATGTCGTGTTGTCAAAGCTATCAACGGATTGGACTCGTAAGAACATTATGCTCTCCACGGTGGTGTATGGAATTTGTTTTGCAGAGCCGAACACGATTCTTATGTTCAAGATCTACTTTGGAATAATCAGAGAAGGAACCCGCCTTGCAATTTCGAAGACAATCTGCACACCAGACTCATCATCATTGAAGCCTAGTTCAGGGGCTACTGAGGGAGTCCTGGATTAAGGGGTCCTCAGACAGCCGGACTATATGCATGTGCCGGACTGTTGGACTATGAAGATACAAGATAGAAGACTTCGTCCCGTGTCCGGATGGGACTCTCCTTTGCATGGAAGGCAGGCTTGGCAGTTAGGATATGAAGATTCCTTTCTCTGTAACCGACTCTGTGTAACCCTAGCCCCCTCTGGTGTCTATATAAAATGGAGGGTTTAGTCCGTAGAACAAGAACAATCATATTCATAGGCTCGCTTCTAGGGTTTAGCCTCTACGATCTCGTGGTAGATCAACTCTTGTAATACTCATATCATCAAGATCAATCAAGCAGGAAGTAGGATATTACCTCCATCGAGAGGGCCCGAACCTGGGTAAACATTGTGCCCCCCGCCTCCTGTTACCATTAGCCTTAGACGCACAGTTCGGGACCCCTACCCGAGATCCGCCAGTTTTGACACCAATCGCTACCTCTTGAGCATTGCGTTGATTTTCCCTTGAAGAGGAAAGGGTGATGCAGCAAAGTAGCGTAAGTATTTCCCTTAGTTTTTGAGAACCAAGGTATCAATCGAGTAGGAGGCTCCACACAAGTCCCTCGTACCTACACAAACAAACAAGAACCTCACAACCAACGCGATAAAGGGGTTGCAATCCCTTCACGGTCACTTGCAAAAGTAAGATCTGATAGAGATAATAAGATAAGATAAATACTTTTGGTATTTTTATGATATAGATTGGAAAGTAAAGATTGCAAAATAAAGTAGATTGAAAGCTTATAAGATAAAAGATATACCCGGGGGCCATAGGTTTCACTAGTGGCTTCTCTCAAGATAGCATAATTATTACGGTGGGTGAACAAATTACTGTCGAGCAATTGATAGAAAAGCGAATAATTATGAGATTATCTAGGCATGACCATGTATATAGGCATCACGTCCGTGACAAGTAGACCGACTCCTGCCTGCATCTACTCCTATTACTCCACACATAGACCGCTATCCAGCATGCATCTAGAGTATTAAGTTCATAAAGAACAGAGTAACGCATTAAGCAAGATGACATGATGTAGAGGGATAAACTCATGCAATATGATATAAACCCATCTTTTTATCCTCAATGATAACAATACAATACGTGCCTTGTTGCCCCTGCTGTCACTGGGAAAGGACACCGCAAGATTGAACCCAAAGCTAAGCACTTCTCCCATTGCAAGAAAGATCAATCTAGTAGGCCAAACCAAACTGATAATTCGAAGAGACTTGCAAAGATAACTTAATCATACATAAAAGAATTCAGAGGAGATTCAAATATTTCTCATAGATAAACTTGATCATAAACCCACAATTCATCGGATCTCGACAAATACACTGCAAAAAGAGTTACATCGAATAGATCTCCAAGAAGATTAAGGAGAACATGGTATTGAGATCCAAAGAGAGAGAAGAAGCCATCTAGCTAATAACTATGGACCCCAAGGTCTGTGGTAAACTACTCACATATCATCAGAGAGGCCATGGTGTTGATGTAGAAGCCCTCCGTAAGCGATTCCCCCTCCGACGGAGCGCCGGCGAAGGCTCCAAGATGAGATCTCACGGGTACAGAAGGTTGTGGCAGTGGAAATAGGGTTTCGTGGTGCTCCTGGCTGTTTTCAGGGTATGCAAGTATATATAGGCAAAGGAGGTCGGTCAGGGCAGCCATGAGGGGCCCGCGAGGGTGGGAGTCGCGCCCACCCCCTAGGGCACGCCCTGGACCCTCGTGCCCGCCTTGGCTGCTTCTTGACATCCACTCCGAGTCTCCTGGATTGCATTTGTTCCAAAAAGATCGCTCCCAAAGGTTTCATTCCGTTTGGACTCTGTTTGATATTCCTTTTCTTCGAAACACTAAAATAGGCAAAAAAACAGCAATTCGGGCTGGGCCTCCAGTTAGTAGGTTAGTCCCAAATATGATATAGAAGGGTAAAGTAAAGCCCATAAATATCCAAATGGGTAATATAATAGCATGGAACAATCAAAAATTATAGATACATTGGAGACATATCAGTCTTGTTAACAATTGCCTAGGACAATTCCGCACACCGATCCATCATTATTCCACACTCGCTATTTATAATATTTAGTAATATATTCTAACTTTATTATCACATCACCTACTTTTATATTTTAGCTCTCCGATATCATGCAAAGTTATCCTCTTCATACCCACAACGTAGTTTTATTCTCGTTTCTAGTTGGAAGAAAATGTTCGGTGTACGTAGAGTCGTATCAGTGGCAGATAGGACTTGAGAGAATATTGATCTTACCTTTAGCTCCTTGTGGGTTCGACACTCCATACTTATCACTTCCATAATTGGGAATTGATATGATGATTCCCTACACTTGGGGTGTCGGTGGAAACAACACCTATGGAATCACTGGGATCCCTTCTACGGTTGGCGGGCGCGGGGTTGTGTAAAGAGCGGGTCTGGTAGTCAGCACAAAGATCGTTTACCCAGGTTCGGGCCGCAAGGATGCGTAATACCCTAGTCCTGCTTTGGTGTATATTTGAGCGTTCTTGAGCTCTCGAACTAGATGTGGTGCGTGCGTAGTCCAAAAAACCCCAAATCCTTCTCCAGTACACCTCGGGCCTCCTTTTATAGACGAAAGGGGTTGCCATAGTGGCACACATGAGGTGGAATGGTATACAGCATACAAGCTTATCGCCTGTCATTACGGGACAAGGCACATTAAATGCGCCCCTTAGGTGTCCCGTTGCTTTATTGGGGATGGCAACGAGGCCCATCCCGTCCGTTGCCGCTCCACCTCGCTCTGACACACGTCCAGGACAACGAGGCAAGCAGCGCCATGTAGGCTGGCAGGCTACTGAGATGGCATGGTGGTAGGGTCTTCACAAAGATCTGCATGCCACCACGGAGGTGCTTGCTGAATTGGCCTGGAAGCCGCACGTTGCCATGCAGGTGCCTGCCCAGCTGGTTGGGTTGGTAGCTGTATGGGAACGGCGGTGGAGTCTTGGCAGACGCGGGTCTGGCTGTGGCCCTGCAGGTGTCCTTGGCAAGGGTCTCACCGGAGCCTCGACGAGGGTCTTGTCGTGGCATCACGGTCATCCCTGGCAAGGATCTTGCCGGGGGTCTCGTGGATTTCCTCGGCAAGGATCTTGCTGAGGGTCATCGTCTTCTGGTCTTCATCTAATCTCGTGCACTTATGATATTCACAAAGATCTGCATGCCACCACAGAGGTGACTCCGGAGCCTTGGTTCCAATGTGGTTGATCATGTTGGAACCCTTGGGCTCAAGGGTGGCGTGCTCTGTTGGCGTTGGGCAAGTTGCCCCGGCAAGGCTCTTGCCGAGGCTGCGGAGGCCGCCCCGGCAAGGGTCCTGCTGGGGGAGTCTACTTCGCCCTCTTGCTCTTTGTGCCTCTGGTCTTGGCATTGCTTTGCCCGTCTTGTGCTTTTGGCTGGAGCGCTGCTTTGGTATTCTTGTGCTTCTACTCCCTCCCTTCGCCCTGCTAAGTGTGGCCACGGGTGCGGCTCTGACTGCCCGTGCACAAGTAGAGGGGTAAAAAGGAGAGCTCCTACTTTTGTACACCGGCAGGAGCCCCCGGGCCTGGGCCACACATAAGCGCAACACGTTGTTGTGCCGGGCCCAGAATGGTGCGCGGGCATGTGGGGCGGAGTTTTACTGCGGTAATTCCTTCGCTCGCTGCGCTTCCCCACGACATGTGTTGAATGCGCGACGTGGAGGGCCGTGCGTGACATGGGGGTCGTGTGTGGGGCGGCTGCTGCCCTCATGCGTCACATTGCAGTAAATGGTAATGAAGTGGCCCGCGCCTTCCCCATAAAAAAGGAGAAACCGTAGGCGCGACGCCCATTTACCATTTGTGCCTTCTCCAATCTCGGAACCGTTGCCCCTCCCTTCTCTCTTCTCAAGTTCTTGCTTTCGCTCACCGCCGCCGCCGTGCCTTTGCTGTCCCTCATCCCTCGTCTCCCTCAGCCACCATGGCACCCAAAACCAGCAAAGGCAAGGGAATGACCAAGGACGCCGAGGGGAAGGAGGCGCCGGAGAGCGAGTTGGCGGTGCGGCGGACGCAGCTCGCCTACTTTCCTTCAACGATCGATGCGGTCCACCTTCGGGACAACTTCAAGCTCCTGTGGGGGTGCAAGATGAAAGGGCATCCTGCCACGCGCATCATCCCCGCTGGTTTCGCCGAGGCCAGCCCGAATCAGTACCCCTTCTTCATTGATTACTTTTCCTGCGGGCTCTGCCCCCCTTTCTCCGATTTCTTCAATGACGTCATGCACACCTATGGCTTCCACTTTCTGGATTTCACTCCAAATGTCGTGGCGTGCATGGCCTTTTTTGCCCATCTCTGCGAGGGCTTTGCCAGACTGCATCCTAGCACGGTGCTCTTCCGCCACTACTTCTATCCCCATATCCAAAAGGGAGGCTCCATTTCTAGTTGTGTCGCCTGGATCCCAAGGAGCCAGGAGAAGGGGACATATCCGGAGGGTGCTCAGAAGGAGAGGTGGGAGGAGTGGCAGAGCCGGTGGTGCTGGATTGTGGAAGAGGACCCGCAGGAATTTTGCCGGGTTTGCCAGGCGCCGCCGGTTCATAGAGATGATTGGGGCGAAGTCGATGCCAAGGATGAGAAGCTCATGATCGCCACCACCAGAATCCATCACCTCACCATGGTCGGGCTCACCCTTGAGATGATTGGGGCAGACTTCATCCGTCGCTAAATCGCTCCACTGCATAACAAGGGGAGGCCGGCCTGGCTATTCAGGAACGCGGCCGACATCATGAGGCTTCGCCCTGGCTTGAACCACAACTTCATGGTGATGGGGCACTCCCACTTTTTCCAGAGGCTTTTTTAGCTCGACATGTACCATGACGGCAGGGCCGAGAGGTCCGATAAGGCCGCGAAGGCCGACAAGGTCATCAAGGGGCCCTTGTTTGGGTTGCCGGTGGGGGTGGTCCGCTGAGCAACAATTCTCGCCAAAACAACATCATCGCCATGATGCCGTACTTCAACGCGCACGGCCTTGACCCAAATTGGGCCGAGCCGGGGGCGGATCAAGTGCAGGAGTTCTTTGACAAGCTGTCGGGGAAGTACGTCCATGCCGAGCCATTGCTCATCCAGGACACCACCCAAGCAGAGTTGGACTACATCACCGCCAGGGCGGTGGAGGCGGAGCTCGCCAAGGAGGCTAGCAGCACCGACCATGTGGAGGACGAGGCCGAGGCTACCATGGAGGAGAAGGAGCTTGTTCAGATGGGCGGAGTCTGCTGGGGAGGCTAGCAGCACCGACACCGGGGCCCCTCTCATCGAAGATGTGGTCGATGAGTCGACCAAGAAAGTGGTTGAGGCTGACGACCCTCCGGTCTTGGAAAAAAGGCGTCCCTGCGGCGGGCCACCTCTGGTGAGCCTGTCTGGCCTGGCAGGATCGAGCAGCGGCAAGAGATCCAGGGGGATTCCATGCACCTGACGAGGGCCGCGACAGCAAAGAAGGTGGTGAAGGCCATGGTGGCAAAGAGGAAAGCGACCGCCTCTTCTTCGTCCAAGCGTCCTCGGACCCCACCCGCTTCCCCTCCTCCCACGGATGTCGACATGGAGGTCGTCTTCGACCTTGGGTCTCTCATCCCGAGGAGGAAGAGGAAGGCAGCGGAAAAGGAGGCGGAGGATGAGTAAGTATCTTGTCTTTTGTCATCTCCGTCCCCTTAGACCGTGTCGTTTTTCTTGATTTGTCTTCATCTTTGCAGGGATGTGGAGACGCTGGCCCAGAGGGTGGCGAAGAGAGCTAGGGCCTCGACGAGCGGCCAGCCCCCGGCGGGCACCTCGAGTACGCCACTGGTGATGGAGAGCAGCCCGGATAGCAGCCCCCGGCGCAGCCCCCAGCATGCGTTCGTCACTCGCTCCCTATCAACGTGTGTTGGGGTACGATCTCTTGGCGCTGACCTTGTCGTGGTTGCAGGAGGAGGACGACAGTAGGAGGAGCCACTAAGGGCCACCCCCAACACACCACCCCCATCAACCACGCCGACCCGAGGGGCGTCCCCGGCAAGGGCGCCAAGCACCGAGCCCATGCGCACGGAGGAGGAGGAGAACCCAAGCGCCGGCGGCTCCGTCCCGGCACCAAATGTTGGTGGGGAGGGGGCTACTTCTTCCCAGCCTGGCACGGGTGAGTTCTTTGCCTTTTGTCTCTGTTCATTCTTCTTTTGAACTTTGGTCTTGGCTTCGCCTCATCCTCCTTCTTGGCATCTAGGCGCTCCCTCGGCGGACCAGGAGAACATCGATACTGTCATCGAGGAGGTCGCCAGGGATGCTGAGGCCGAGGCCAACAAGATCGCCGCCGAGGAGGCCGCCAAGACTGCCAATGAGGACGCCGCCAAGGGGCCTGCCGGGGAGGCCGGCAAGGCCGCTGCCGAGGAGGCCGGCAAGGCTGCTGCTGAGGAGGGGGCGGTCGACGACCAACCTTCCTCCTTGGCCGCCTCCGGCTCGGGCAAGTACCTGAAGGTGAGTGACGACTTGTTTGTCCACCTCCCAGGGGCGGCGAGCACCAGGGCGCCCACCGAGGGGGAGGTGTTTGATGACGAGGTGCTTGTCGCTGCCGGTCTTGAGGTTGTCGACGAACCGAGCGCTGGTGGCGGCGGTTCCCAGGAGGAGGAGCTCCTTCGGGGCATGAGCGCCAACTTCCAGAAGCTCTGGGCGCTCCATCGTGGCCGTCTGGACAAGGCAAAGTCCAGGATGGCGCTGGTGGACAAGGCGGAGGTGGACCTCGCAGGGCGCGTCCCTGAGTCACAGGCTTGGTTTTGCCAAGCCCATCAGGAGCTGAAGGTTGCCCAGGACCTGCTGGCCGAGCGCAAGCTGGAGCTTGTCATGAAGCAGGCCGACATCGAGAAGGCCCAGGAGCTGGCGAAGGAGCAGGCCGCCAAAGACGAGGCCGCTCGGCACCAGCACCAGGCCGAGCTAAACTCCTAGGAGGAGGACCTTGCCACTCGTGAGGAGAAGCTCGCCGCAACACTCTGCGTCAAGGATGAGGAGGTGGAGAAGCTTGTCGTGCAGCGTACCAGGAGCTAGAGTAGAGGCACAAGGAGGCACTTAATGCTCAGGCCCAGGTCCAGGTCGGCAAGGTGAAAGAGCTGGAGGTGGAGCGGGACGGGCTGAAGGAATAGGCCCTGAAGCTGGCGAAGGAGAAGGACATGCTCAACGATGCTCTGGTTGAGGCGTAGGCCGCAGTCCTCGGCAAGGCTGAGCAGCTCTCCAAGGCCAACGACTCCATCAAAGACCTGAAGCTGAAGCTGGAGGGTCTTGAGGGGACGCTTTCGGAGGTCAGGGCCCGGGAGGGGACCCTGACCAAAAATCTGGAGGCCGAGAGGCAGCTGCGGAGGAATGACGCTGCCAGCCACGAGGATTTTGTGAAGGGTGAAAACCTTTGGGTTAGCCGCCTCGCCGACGTCGCCGGCAGGATCACCACGCAGCTGGCTACCATGGGGATGCCGAACATGAGGTACGCCCCGGAGCCAAACGTGAGTCCCAATGCCAAACTGACCATGTTCTTCGAGGGTGTTCTCGGGGCCCTGGAGCAGTTCCGCTCCAACAGGGCGGCCTCTTTGGCCGATGAGGCCCAGAAGCTTTGTCGGGGTGTCATGACCAAGGTCCTACCAAGGTGGCGTACTGGAACCCCAACCTCGACTTCGACGCTGCGCTGGAGAGCTTGCCGGAGGATGCGGACCTCGCGGTGCTCGAGGAACGTATCGATCCCATCATCAGCCGTGTCGATGGAGTTCAGAGGGTAGAGGGCCAGCACCGGGATTAGGCACCCCATTTCTCATCGCTGTTGCAGGTTCATGACCAAGACAATTTTTATCTTTAGTTAGAATCGCAACAACAATTGATGTAATATAACTCTATAGTACCTTGAAACGATGCATGTTATTTTCCCGCTTGATCTCCCTTTGTATGTTCACCCTACGTTAATCGGGTAGGCTTACCGGCCGTAAACCCCGGCCGCGACGCCTTGAGGACGGATCCCCAATAGCCTGTCGGGTGTGCTTGCTGCCAGGCAAACCACCTCACTGCTCTTAACGCGGCCGCTCAAACTGTCGAGCGGACTCGAGACGGAATGAGAGCGTTGCCGATTGCAGAAGGTCACCCCTGCCGTTCTTGATGCAGCCGCTCGAACTATTGAGCGGACTCAAAACAGAGCAAGGGCATTGCCAATAGTGGCAGGGCCCTATCGCGTGCAGGTTTTCCATACACAAGGCAAGATCTTCGAGGATGATAACCTTATATATATATAAAAGAATTGCTCAAAGTTTCGCATGACTTGGCTTTTCTGCTGCTACATGAGCGTTCACTGCATCCGTCAATGATGCCGCTCGTTTGGTCGTCTTCTTCCTTGGAGTGACGACCACGATGAAGCCGCTGCTCCAACCAGACCAGATTTCCACAACTGCGCCCTCCTACCTGGTGCACCAAAGATGTCAGTGGAAATGACACCTATGGAATCACTGGGATCCCTTCTACGGTTGGCGGGCGCGGGGTTGTGCAAAGAGCGGGTCTGGTAGTCATCACAAAGATTGTTTACCCAGTTTCGGGCTGCGAGGATGCGTAATACCCTAGTCCTGCTTTGGTGTATATTTGAGCGTTCTTGAGATCTCAAACTAGCTGTGGTGCATGCGTAGTCCAAAAAACCTGAATCCTTCTCCAGTACGCCTCGGGCCTCCTTTTTATAGACGAAGGGGTTGCCATAGTGGCACATAGGAGGTGGAATGGTATACAACGTACAAGCTTATTGCCTGTCATTACGGGACAAGGCGCATTAAATTCTCCCCTTAGGTGTCTCGTTGTTTTATTGGGGACGGCAACGAGGCCCGTCCCGTCCATCGCCGCTTTGCCTCGCTCCAACACGCGTCCAGGCCAATGAGGTATGCAGCGCCACGTAGGCTGGCTGGCTGCTGAGATGGCGTGGTGGTAGGGTCTTCACGAAGATCTCCATGCCACCACGGAGGTGCTTGTTGAGTTGGCCTGGAAGCCGCACGTTGCCACGCAGGTGTCTGCTTAGCTAGTTGGGCTGGTAGCTGTATGGGAACGGCGGTGGAGTCTTGGCAGATGCGGGTCTGGCTGTGGCCCCGCAGGTGTCCTCAGCAAGGGTCTCGCCGGGACCTTGGTGAGGGTCTTGCCATGGCATCACGGTCGTCCCCGGCAAGGATCTTGCCGGGGGTCTCGTGGATTTCCTCGACAAGGATCTTGCCGAGGGTCGTCGTCTTCTGGTCTTCATCTGATCTCGTGCGCTTATGATCTTCACAAAGATCTGCATGCCACCACGGAGGTGCCTCCTGAGCCTTGGTTCCAATGTGGTTGATGGTGTTGGAACCCTTGGGCTCAAGGGTGGCGCGCTCTCCTGGCGTTGGGCAAGTTACCTCGGCAAGACTCTTGCCGGGGCTGCGGAGGCCGCCCCGGCAAGGGTCCTGCTGGGGGAGTCTACTTCGCCCTCTTGCTCTTTGTGCCTCTGGTCTTGGCGTTGCTTTGCCCGTCTTGTGCTTTTGGCTGGAGCGCTGCTCTGGTATTCTTATGCTTCTGCTCCCTCCCTTCGCCCTGCTAAGTGTGGCCGCAGGTGCGGCTCTGACTGCCCGTGCACAAGTAGAGGGGTAAAAAGGAGAGCCCCTACTTTTGTACACCGACATGGGGATTATCAAGCTCTTTTCTGGCACCGTTGCCGGGGAGCAATAGTGTGGGGTCGATATTCTCGTGTGTGCTTGTTTGCTTTCTTCACTAAGTAGATTTTGTTTTTCCCTTTTTGTTTCTATTTAGTTGTGGATCAAACATACAAAAAAATTAAAAAGAATGAAAATACAAAAAAAATTACTTGCGTCTCATGCCTAAAAAGTTTTTCAATAAGAGAGGTGATTGGAAAGTTATGCATTGGAGAAGTGAGGGTCGACCTTGAACACTTGTGTTCATGCTCATGGAAACAATGTAAAAAAATTCATGGAAGCTTCTCTGAAAATAATTATCCCCTTGTGTATATCCATTGTATTATAAAAATAATGTGCCAAGCTTTCGTTTTAGGATGATTAGATTGCTTGTTTACTATGTGCAATACAAAAACAGAAACTTTTGATGTAGTGTGTGAATTTATATTTTTTTATTGGAAAGTCAAATGGGTCTGAAACTTTTTGCACATTACTTCTGTACAAATTTTTTACATTGTCATATTTTTTTAGAATTTTTTGGAGTTACAGAAGTTTAGTAAACTTCCAGATTACTACATACTGTCTTGTTTTAAACAGATTCTATTTTCTATGTGTTGATCGCTTATTTTGATGAATCTATGGGTAGTATCGGTGGGTATGAACCATGGTGAAGTTGGAATACAGTAGATAAAGTGGTAATATGAAATTGAAATGAATTTGCAACAGTACCTAAAGGTACTGATTTGCTTTAGTATACTAACGGATCTCACAAAGATTTTGTTAAGTTTTTGTGGATGAAGTGTTCGAAGAACGAGGAGTTACCGATGTGAGAAGAATAAAGAGAGGCAAGAGTTCAAGCTTGGGGATGTCCAAGGCAACCCAAATAAATATACCAAGGATACTCAAGCATCTAAGCTTGGGGATGCCCCGGTTGGCATCCCATCTTTCTTCTTCAACAATTATCGGTATACCTCGATTTTTGTTTTTTCACATGATTTGTGTCCCTTGTGTTTTTCTTTTCATTTAAGAACCATGCTAGTGTCAGATAGCCCTTCATTTATTTATAGAATACTTCATGTGCTTCACTTATATCTTTTGAGTATGACCTTATAGAATGCTCTTTGTGCTTCACTTAAATCTTTTGAGTATGGTTTTATAGAATGCTTCGTGTGCCTGACTTATATATTTTGAGCTTGGATATTGGTTAGTCTATATTAATTGTAGAATGCTCCATGAACTTCACTTATATCTTTTGGAGTATGATACTATCATCTAAAGCGGGTTTGGAAGAGTGTCAACTTTAGGAATTAGTGATCCCACTATTCCAAATGAGAAGAATTTTGCTTATGTGGAGAGTAGAAAAATTTCTATGCTTGTAGATCAAGAAAAGAAAGTTGTATGTGATGGTTATATTGTTTAATTCATTCATTATGCTACTGAAAATTATTATGAGGGAGGAATATATGCTTGTAGGAGTTGCAATAATATCAAGTTTCCTCTCTATGTGCTTAAAGTTTTGAAGTTATACTTGTTTTGCCTTCCTATGCTAGTTGATTCTTGTTCCTATAAATTATGTTCTCACAAAATCCCTAGGCATAGGAAGTGGGTTAGATTCAAACGTGCTAGTCATATTCTTCATGATGCTCTCTTTATGTTTCAATTCTTTTCTTTTATGTGAGCATCATTGAAATCATGCCTAGCTAAAAGGCATTAAAGAAAAGCGCTTTTTGGGAGACAACCCAATATTTACCCATACTATTTTTGTGTGTTTACATGATTAATCTATTTTAGTAATCATGTTTTATAGCTTTTGTTTCAATAAAGTGCTAAGTAAGACCTTTGGGAAGACCTGGGTGAAAGTTAATGTGATCTTGCTGTAAAAAACAGAAACTTTGCGCTCACGAGATTAGCTGCCATTTTTTTACAGAAGAGTGCTTTTGAGTTGATTCTTTTTGCAGAAGATTAATAGACAAATTCCTCACGTCCAAAAATGTATTTCATAATTTTTGGATTAGCAGAAGTATGGTTTCTATTCAGATCATTACAGACTGTTCTGTTTGTGACAGATTCTGTTTTCATTGCATAGTTTGCTAGTTTTCTACTCCCTCCATCCCACAATATAAGAACATTTTTTATACTAGTGTAGTGTTAAAAATGCTATTATATTATGGGACGGAGGGAGTAGTTTCTATGGATTATATTTCTCAATATAAATTGTAGAAATTATATGGTACAGTAAACATTGTGTGAGAACAATTATGAACCTTGTCTTTGATAGTACCAAAGTGAATGGTTTACTCTTTATCATACTAACCTATCTCTCGAAGTTCCGTTAAGTTTTGTGTGATTGAAGTTTTCAAGCTTTGGGTGAGATATCTATATGAGGAGAATAAGGAGTGGAAAGACCCTAAGCTTGGGGATGCCCAAGGCACCCCAAGGTAATATTCAAGGAAGACTCAAGCGCCTAAGCTTGGGGATGCCCCGGAAGGCATCCCCTCTTTCATCTTCAAAACTATCGGTATACCTTACTCGGAGCTATATTTTTATTCATCACATGATATGTTTTTTGCTTGGAGCGTATTTTCAATTTTACTTGTTGTTTGAATAAAATTATTGGATCTGAAATCTTGAATGAAAAAGAATCCTCCCATGGCTAGCTAATTATTTGACTACTTAGTGTTCTTCACTTATATATTTTTGGAGTGGTTTGTTGTTTACTCACGTGCTTCACGTATATTCTATGAGTAAATGGTTGAATGAATTGAATATCATAAATCTGAATTTATATATGTTTCATATGCTTATACCATGGGGAGTAATGACTTCACACAGAATAAGTATAGGTAGTAAACTTATTTGAAAGTTAGCAAACGCAGAATTGGTCACTTGAACAATTCATCAAAGAATATTGAAGGAAGAGAGATTTCACATATAAATATACTATCTTGGACATCTTTTGTAATTGTGAGCACTCAATAAAATATGACATGCTAAAAGGTTGAGGTTGCACAAGGAAGACATCATAATGGGTTATGTTTTCTTATATCCAAAATAATGTATATTGTCATGGATCATCCAACATGTTGAGCTTGCCTTTCCCCCTCATGCTAGACAATTTTTTTGCACCACGTAGAGATACTACTTGTGCGTCCGAATATCCTTAAACCCGGTTTTGCCATGAGAGTCCACCATATCTACCTATGGATTGAGTAAGATCCTTCAAGTAAGTTGTCATTGTTGCATGCAATAAAAAAATTGCTCTCTAAATATGTATGATCTATTAGTGTGGAGAAAATAATCTTTATATGATCTTGTGATAGGGAAGCAATAAAAGCGAGGGACTGCATAATAAAGGTCCCTATCACAAGTGGCAATATAAAGTGATGTTCTTTCGCATTAAGATTTTGTGCATCCAACTACAAAAGCACATGACAACCTCTGCTTCCCTCTACGAAGGGCCTATCTTTTATTCTTGTCTTATATCTTACACAAGAGTCATGGTGATCTTCACCTTTCCTTTTTACATTTTATCCTTTGGCAAGCACATTGTGTTGGAAAGATCCTGATATATATATCCACTTGGATGTAGGTTTTCATAAATTATTATTGTTGACATTACCCTTGAGGTAAAAGGTTGGGAGGCAAAACTATAAGCCCCTATCTTTCTCTGTGTCTGATTAAAACCTTGAATCCATAAATATCACATGAGTGTTAGCAATTGTGAAAGATTAAATGATAGTTGAATATGTGGGATTTGCTAAATCAAAGCTCTTACATAGACCCTTCCTGAAAATAAGATGAATTACAATTGTTTGATGACTGAGAACACAGTTTGTTAGTATTCAAGAAATTTTATGATTTATACTTTAACATGTGAATAGCTTGTTACTTGATCGTGAGAAGTTTTATGAGTTGAGCTACTATTATGATATATAATGATGCTAGAAAAAGTGATTGGAATTATCATTGATCAAACTTATGTACTTGCTAGCATTCACACTTCATAAATTATTTCTTTTATCATTTACCTACTCGAGGACGAGCAGGAATTAAGCTTGGGGATGCTGATACGTCTCCAACGTATCTATAATTTATGAAGTATTCATGCCATGTTTACAATAGTTTTATATGATTTTAGTATGATTTGATTAGAACTAACCCGGACTAACGTTGTTTTAAGCAGAACTACTGTGGTGTTGTTTTTGTGCAGAAATAAAAGTTCTCGGAATGCGATGAAAATCAACGAAGAATTTTCCTGAAAAATATAAAAAATACTGGAACAAAAATCTACCGAAGGGGAGTCTCGTGGGCCCCACAAGGGTGGGGGCGCACCCCCTATATCGTGGCCACCTCGGAGACCCTCCTGACTTGTTCTCGACGCCATCCTCTCCTATAAATACAAAAACCTCCAGAAAATAATCGAGATCGGAAGTTCCGCCGCCGCAAGCCTCTGTAGCCACGAGAAATCAATCTAGGCCCTCTCTGGCACCCTGCCGGAGGGGGCCATCGTCAACGGAGGCCATGGATGAGGATCCCGGAGGGGCCATCATCTCCATGAAGGCCAAGGGCCAGAGGGAGAACCTCTCCCCATCTAGGGGGAGGCCATGGAGGAGGAAGCACAAGGAGGAGAACCTCTTCTCCTCTCTCCCGCTGGCGTCGGTGTGCCATCGGGAGGGGAATCATCACCACGGTGATCGTCTTCATCAACATCACCATCATCATCCCCATCCTCATCTCTTTTACGCGGTCCACTCTCCCGCACCTCGCTGTAATCCCTACTTGAACATGGTGCTTTATGTCACATATTATGATCCAATGATGTGTTGCCATCCTATGATGTTTTGAGTAGATATCCTTTGTCTTTGTGTTGATTGATGATCTAGATTGGGACGAGTTGTTTGTTTTATTTTGGTGTTGTCCTATTGTGCCCTCCGTGTCGCGCAAGCGTGAGGGATTTCCGCTGTAAGATGTTGCAATACATTCATGATTCACTTATAGTGGGTTGTTTGAGTGACAGAAGAATAAACCCGAGTAAGGGGGTTGTGGCGTATGGGATAAAGGGGACTTGATGCTTTAATGTTGTGGTTGGGTTTTACCTTAATGATCTTTAGTAGTTGCAGATGCATGCTAGAGTTCCAATCATAAGTGCATATGATCCAAGAAGAGAAAGTATGTTAGCTTATGCCTCTCCCTCATATGAAATTGCAATGACGACTATCGGTCTTGTTAACAATTGCCTAGGACAATTCCGCATACTGATCCATCATTATTCCATACTTGCTATTTATAATATTTAGTAATATATTCTAACTTTATGATAACAACACCTACTTTTACATTTTAGCTCTCTGATATCATGCAAAGTTATCCTCTTCATACCCACAATGTAGTTTTATTTCTCTAGTTGGAAGCAAATGTTCAGTGTACGTAAAGTCGTATCAGTGGCAGATAGGACTTGAGAGAATATTGATCTTACCTTTAGCTCCTTATGGGTTCGACACTCCATACTTATCACTTCCACCATTGGGAATTGCAACGATGATTCCCTGCACTTGGGGATTATCACATGCTGAAAACTTTGTTGAGCCAGATGTGTCTATGATCACTATAATCCTAGTTGGAAGAGCATAGGAGGACCTGTGGGCATGGCACCCATACATGTTGGGAAATTTCTTTGTCATGTTAGCTTCTAAGTTGATTTTGGAACTCAAATGAGATATTGAACCAATCTCAAATTGAGGACCAGATAAGATATTTTGGAAGAAATTGTGGCAGCTCTTGGTACCCCCCCGAAGTGTGGATTTTTTGGTGGCGTGTGATTAAGGTTTTTGTCCCTTCCATATCACCAAAGGCATATTGAGTAGATCAAGTTTTGTGAAGCTTGCAGATAAGATGAAACGACAATACATGCTTTTTTAGTGTACATGGGCTAAGTTGTTCTAGCCGGAGATAAGACTCACTACTTCTGTAAAACTTAGCCACCAGTCCTACACCCTGAAACTTGGTTGGTGGACACTGTCGAGGGGATCAAGGAGACAGAAGCTGACACGTGCATTTTTTTATGTGGTTGCTGCACGCTGGGAAATTTGGTCCAAAAGAAATGCAAGAACACATGAAGAGAGCTCCCGATCCATCAAGTGCCCGTCAGATGGGCTTTTTATGTGGCGAGTGACCTGGCTGAAACAGACAAACAAACAACTGGTTAGAGTTGTTAAAGATTCCATGCAATGGAAACTCCTACTGTGTCTTTTTTCAAGATCAATGTTGGTGCCTCTTTTTATGAGGAAACTCACCATGGAGGCCTGGGTCAGAGGAGTTCGTGACCATTAGGACAAACTTATCTTGTGCATAGGGCCTTTGATACGATGATGGGTTCTCGACAATGGCCATGGAGGCGTTTGTCATCCCAGGCGATGTCCAGCTTACGCCCGATCTGAGATATAGAAAGATGATAATTGAAACTGATGAGCAATTAGTGATAAACTGGTGGAACACTCGAAGTGCCGATTGCTCGGAGATTGGTACTATCTTGAACAAAATTCAAGAGCATTGCGGGAATTTTGAAGAATTTCGCTTTGTCTTTACGGTGAGGAAAGCTAATGAACTAGCACATCTTTGGGATAAACAGTGTAGTTCTAGGAGACATTGTCTTTGGATTAATTATATCCCAGATTTTTCTCGCGGATTGTGTGAGAAAGGAGTGTACTCCCACTATTTGATCAATAAAGCTCTTGGTTTCATCAAAAAAACAAAAAGCCAGACGAGATTTTTTTTGAAGGTAACTAGGGATTTTATTCAAGGATCATCAAGTCTGGAATACAAGAAATTTCTGGTAAGTTCCCTAGCCACACATGGCGGCCCACCGGCAGAGACGCAGCTCCTTTTGCTACCGAGTGGGCCTCATAATTATTCTGCCTACTTTCGAAACGAAAAATAACAGAAGTAAAAAGGTTATTGGAAAGACTGATTTCATGCAATATTGGCGCATAAACTGGTGAGGCTTCTCTGTTGATATTGGTAATCACCTCTAAACAATCTGATGCAATCTCCAAGTTCTACAGATTCAAGTCTCGTGCAAGGGCCAGGGCCTCACTGCACGCTTGCGCCTCTAAACTTGGCGGGTCAACCAAGCCATCAAAAACCACCGCTGATGCCCCTAGAAATTTACCTGATCTGTCCCGACACTTTACAACTGCTGCTCCTTTCTCCCCAAGAGTAGAGATGGCTCCGTCACAATTTATTTTTGCTGCTTCTTCTCCTGTTGGTGGCAACCAAACTCGCGGCTTCTGTACCGAGTGGCGGCCCGGCTGCAAACTTGGTGCCTTAGTTGTTGCGATGTTTAAATCCTCCAGAAACCTCTTAACGAAGTTCATGGTTGACAATGGACTTTGGAACTCATTCTCATGAATAGCTTTCCGGCGAGCCCACCAAATTTCCCACATCGTGACGAGAACCCTGGTAAGATCTTGGTGATTTGTAGTTTCAAAAAGCCAAAACATCCATAGCTTCGCATCCGCAATCTGGTTTGATATCACATGCTCAAGTAGCTCTTCATCACCCAAGGCCCATATGCACCTAGCCATCCGGCAGCTCAGTAGGGAGTGTCGCCAAGTATCATCGTCTACACCACAGATAGAGCATGATGCATTATCGGCCATCTTCCTGTCGTGCCTCACTGAACCTGTTGGGATCGAGGTATGCGCCAACCTCCACACAAAGACATGAATTTTGGAAGGGACTTTCACCTTCCATAGCTGAGTCCAAGATTTCTTATCCGCTGCAATGTTCGAGTGGCCCAGTCGGTGATCCAACCAGTCCTCCCTTTGGGCTTTGACCGCGGCGATCATTCTGTATGCTGAGCGCACGGAGAACACACCTCTCTTGTCATAATGCCATGACCAGAAGCCATCTTGTGTCCGAGTACTGAGGGGTATACTTTGTATGACCTCAACATCAGGTGCAATGAAGTGTTCCATGAGGATTTGCTTGTTCCACACCCTAGTGATAGGATCAATTAGGTCTGAAACCAAGGCTGGTGGGTTGGTCGAGCGAGCACAAATTGGTGTAAGCTTATAGTCCCTCGGCAACCAATTATCACCCCATATACTAGTCTGCATATCGGATCCGATCCTCTTGATGAGTCCTTGCGCTAACACGTCCCTGCCCTCGAGGATAGAGCGCCAAACCTGGGACGGTGCAGCGCCTAGGGTGGCATCCAGCAAGTCACAGTTCGGATAATATCGAGCTTTCAGTACGCGGGCACTGAGCGTATCCGAGTCCATCAGCAATCTCCATGCTTGTCGTGCGAGTAGAGCAAGGTTGAAGAGCTCAACATCTCTAAAACCTAGGCCCCCCATGAACTTAGGTTTCGACATGGTCTGCCATGATACCCATGCAGTTTTCCTCTGGCCGTTCTTACTACCCCACCAAAATTTCTGAATTATGCCATGATGTGATCGCATAAGCCTCTGGGTAGTTTGAAACATGACATAGAGTAAGTAGGTATAGACTGAGCCACATACTTAATAAGCACTTCCTTCCCTCCTGCTGAAAGGCACTTCTCCATCCAACCTTGAACCTTGTTCCAAATTCTGTCCTTGAGGTATTTAAACGACCCCTCTTTCGCTCTACCCACATCCGTCGGCAGGCCCAAATATTTCTCCGATAGCGATTCATTATGGACAGCAAGGATATTCATAATGGAAGCACGAGAAGCATCAGATACCCCTTTACTAAAGTATATGGACGATTTGTCCATATTGTTCCTCTGTCCAGATGCATTGCAATATGTCCTTAACAGAGCGTCCACCCGTACCGCAGCTGTCTCATTAGCCTCAAAGAAAAGTAGACTGTCGTCGGCAAAGAGAAGATGGTTCATCGTAGGGGCGTTCTCTACCATGGAGATCCCCTGAATTCCTCCTTGGGCCTTTAACATGCACGATAGCCCTTTAGCTGCGAGTAAGAACAAATATGGCGAGATTGGGTCTCCTTGCCTCAAACCCCGCGATGGCCTGAAAGCATCCAAACTACCACCGTTGAATAAGACTGAAAATGAAACTGAAGTGACAAACCTCATGACTGTCTCGATGAACCGAGGGCTGAACCCCATCTTATTCATAACTGATCTTAGATAGGACCATTCCAAACGATCATACGCCTTCATCATATCCAGCTTGAGAGCATAGTATCTATTTCCTTTCACCTTCCTGGTCTTCATATAGTGTAAACATTCATAGGCTGTGATGAAATTGTCTGTAATGAGGCGTCCAGGGACGAAAGCCGACTGCTCTTCAGAAATGATATCGGGGAGAATGGTTTTCAAACTGTTAGCTAAGACCTTTGATGCGATCTTGTAGATCACGTTACAAAGGCTTATCGATCGAAACTGTCCTAAAACTTTTGGACTGGCTATCTTGGGAATTAAAACAATGAACGTGTTATTTATCTCCTCCGGTGAATCTACTCCATCAAGCAATCTTATAATCATCCTTGTGACCTCATCTCCACACAAATCCCAATGTTTCTGAAAGAAATGCGCCGGGAAACCATCGGGCCCCGGCGCCTTTGTCGGGAACATCTGAAACAAGGCAACTTTTACCTCCTCATTGGTGTACCTCTCATTGAGTCTGCCATTCATATTGCCGTCCACCCTCGCTGGGATATGGGATAACACTTCTTCCATGCCTATAGTTCCTTCAGATGTATACAAATAGGAGTAAAACTCTGTTGCCATGTTCGATAGTTCCTCTGGGTCTGTGCATGTCGACCCATCTGCATGGTTTAATACTGAGATTCTGTTTTTAGCTCGGCGGGCATTCACTTTCCTCTGAAAAAACTGCGTATTTCTATCTCCCTCGGACAGCCATGTGATACGTGACCGTTGCCTCGCCATAACTTCCTCCCTATAAGCTAGCTCAACCATGCGGTCCTCAATCCTTCTTTCCTCCTCGCTCGGTCCTGTCCTCAACGGATCATCACGTAGCGCAGCAAGTTGACTGCGTAGCAAGCGCAACTCCTGACGAACCAAGCCAAAGGTGCCTCCCCCACCTCGACAATGAGTTTGAAACATCATGTAGTTTGTTAGCCAACTCCGAAACTGAAGAGGCCGGGCCATTGTCATTCCAGGCTGACTCGACTACCCCTCTGAACCGTCCATCGGTTTCCCATGCACACTCGTACCGAAAAGGCGTCTTCGCAATACGTAAATTTCCCGCTTCCAAATCGTTCATTAGCAAAATTGGGCTGTGGTCGCTCTTAGCTGTTGTTAAGTGCTCAACAGTTGCAAAGGGGAAAACATTCGACCAACTTGGCGAGGCCAAAGCCCGATCTAGCCGAACCCTGCAGTACTGACCTCCTGCTACTCGCTTCTCAAAAGTCCAGTCTATCCCCCTGTACCCAATATCAGCCAGACCGCACAGATCCACTGCCTCTCTAAACCCAACCATCTGAGCACTATCTCTTGGATTAGGACCCATTTGCTCCTCCTGTCTAAGTATCTCGTTGAAATCCCCTATGCACAGCCACGACAAGGTACTTTCTCTCAATCTCTTCATCGTGTCCCATGTTTTGTATCTTGAACTTCTGTTGGCCTCTCCATAGAAGCAAGTAAGGCGCCATTGAACACTGCCTGGCTCCATTACCCACGAGTCAATATGATACTGAGAAAAATTCTTTATTACCAGATTAACATCAGACTTCCAAAAAATACATAATCCTCCACTCCGTCCACTACTAGCTACTGCAAAACTACTCTGAAAACCTAACGAAGCCGCCAAACCTTCCACTCGATTGTTTGCTAATTGAGTCTCCACAATGCATAGAACCGACGGCGCACTAGCCCCCACGAGAACGCAGAGCTCATGAACTGTCGCAGGATCGCCAATCCCACGACAGTTCCAACATAAGGTCCTCATCAGGCCCGGCGGCCCTCCTCGAGGGAGGCCGCCTCCGTAGATAAATCCATGTTCTCCCCCTCCTCACCTTGCTGCTTCCTCCTCTTTACTACTGGATTCTTCTCTGGTGTAGAAACCGGGACATTATTGCTTGAATTTGGGCTCGCTCCTTCCAGCATCATAACCGTGTCAGCAACTCTATCAGCGAGATTTGATATCGGCTGCCCCCTTATAGTGATAGATCCATCGGCATTAACCAGCCGCTTACGAGCTCCTCTTTCCACCTCCAACTCCATATGTTGCGCCGGCTGTGAGCTATTTTCCTGTGATCCAATTCCACCTCTAGCCTCCGTCGTCCCTCTACCCCCTCTTCCCCCACGGTCTCCCCTGCCAGACTCTCTCCCTCGTCCTCTTCCAGTGCCATCTCCTCTCCCGTACCTCCAAAGGGCTGGCCCGAAGGGATCTCAGGCTCCCACAACGGCCATTCTCCCCATTCAAAGGATCTGGGATCATGCACTCCATCTCCACACTCGCCCGCTAGATGCCCCATCAAGCCACAAATGAAGCAAAAATCCGGAAGCTTTTCATAGTAGACATTGAACTTTTTGCGTTCTTTCAGAGTGATGTGTACAAAACGGACCAGCGGTGTGTCCACATTCACAAAAACACGAGCACGTAAAGTGCTTGCTGGGTTGATTCTTCCCTCATTTACAATCACCGTGAACGGAGGGTCACCCACCTTTGCTGCAACCCTTTCGGCCAGCTCTCTTCTCCGTGTTAAACCGTCCGGTAAGCCCTTCACACGAGCCCACAATGGGATCATGTTGAGACTATAGTCCTTCACATCTGAAAAACCATCATATTCCTCGATCACCACCGGAGCCCTTCTGAATAACCATGGTCCTCCCTCCATTATCTTCCTCCAATCCCCCAAGCAGTGACACTGGACAAGAAACAGGTTCGACCCCTTGATATTGAAAGTGACCCCTTGCGCCGCCGACCACGCATTGCGCATCTGAGACAAGAGCGCCGCATGACTGAACGGCTTTGTAGTATGAACGCGCAACAAGGCGAGCCAGCGCACATCCTTGATTAGATCATCTACTTCCTCTGAGAAATCCAGGCCTTCTTCCTCCTTCCCATGCAGCTTCAACCCTGCAAACTGACCCTCAAGATCATGATCGTGAAAGTCGCCATACTCATCTTCCTCTCCATCCGGCAAATCCCCCTTATGCGAGCCCTGCTCCTCTCCTTCCCTTCCCTTCGATGCATCCTCCTCCCTTCTCCCACGACCCCGCCTTCCTACCCCAGATCCGATCTCACCCTCCACCGTAAGCACCGCATCTACTGCCGCCAGAACTTCCTCCGTACCCCCCGTCTCCTGAGATGTTGGCTCCGCCATGCAATCACCTGCGCACGACGGGTAGAGGTAGAACTCGATGAGCACCAGAGAAGACCGGTGATCTACCGAGGTTTTACGTGGACTCTGGCTAGATCGCCAGAGGAACTGGTGGAACACTAGCGAAACCCTAGGGGAAAACCCTTGTTGCAGCGGGACCTCTGATCATGTTAAAAGCCAGACGAGATTGCCGCACCAAGTTAAAGAGTGTCGAGCATCATTTTTGCCTATTCAGCCCATCTAGGCCCATGCATGGATAGGACCGTTTCCAAACCAGGGTTCATCGCCCACCGTTCACAAGCCTGGAGGCCCAGCCAGAGTCACTGGCCACCCCACGCTCCTCGCAAGGGCACAACCCTCGAAAGCCGAGTCGCAGCAGATCGGTTAAATCACCCCCAAAACGCACCCACCACCACAACTCCGGCGGCGGCGACCAGACGAACACGAGCACCAAGGCGATGGCGACTGCTCTCAACCGCGGCCTCCGCTCCGGGATCCGCCTCCTCGCCACCGGCGCCGAGGCCTCCAAGCCAGG